>NC_045429.1:42328330-42628330 GCF_902635505.1 Sarcophilus harrisii | reverse complement strand
TCAGTATGATTAGTATTTTTTTTATTATCCAAGGTTTTGAAGATAGTTTTGAATATTCAAAATATTATTTAATGTTCTTTGTGTTCAAAAATATTACTCCACTCTAAGAGACATAATTGATGTTATTCTAGAGAAAGATTTTTAAAGTACTCTTCAATCCTTTCATTTCTTTCATTGCTTAATTTTTATTCACATTTTATAATAATATTTTGCCATCCTTTGTGCTAAAATAATCACAGAAAATCAAATCTCATACCTCTAGAGGTTAGCTAGTCCAACTTATATCTGAACAAAATTATTCTTGCCATAATATTGAGTAAGTGACATCTACTGAGGGGAAACAAACTAATTCTTCTAGATATAACCAATTTAATGCTTTTATAGATCTAATTATTAGAACCTTTTTTCTTTCTATTTATCAACATTAAATTAGTTTCCTTGCCACTTTCACACATTTCTCTTAGTTCTTATAGAAAAAGCAATGAATGTGGAGTCAGGAAGACCTAAGATGGTCAGACATGTGGATTTCAGACATTTATTAGCAGTGTAACTCTGAGAAAGTGATTTACATCTATCTGCCACAATATCCTTATAGCAAAATGGGGATAATGTCATATTCCCCAGAATTGTGAAAATAAGATAAGGTAATATTTCCAGATGTTTTACAAACCTTGAAGTACTATACAGAGGCTAGTTACTAGTTACTAATATTGTGATGATGATGAAAAAGAAGATGATGATGATGTCTTTTAAGGAAAAGCAAAAAAAGCTCAATCCTATTTTCAAATGAGAACTCTTCATATAAGTGAAATTATATCTCATTCTCGATCTTCCTTTCATCTTCTCTTCCATTATTCCTCCAAGCCAAACATTCCCTATTCCTTCAATCAATGATAATATCTAGAACCTTAACCAGGACACTATGCAGGATTCAAGGATTCTTCCACAAATCTGACCATGGAAGCTGGACACAATGTTTGAAATATGGTCAGAGCAGTACAGAATACAATAGAATTTCCCCTTTCCTCATCACAATTCTGCAATTCATCCTGAGGTTTTAATGATTTTTACTGTTATGCTTTGCTAATTGCATCTTCAACTGGCTTCCACAAGGTTTTTGTTACTGCTCAGTTCTCTTGGATATTGAAGAATAAATAACATATTGTTCCTTACAGTTTGTATTTAGAATATTTTCTATCTTTCCCCCCAACCATATCCCTTCAGCCTAGGGAAAACAAATTCTTTACACTGCATGGAATAATGTCTGGTTAGGATTATTGTTTCATGAAAGTATATATTTTTTGTGGCTATGCTTTTATTCATGGTAGAGTTTAGCAAGGCCATAATCGCCTGCATAACTACTAACACTAAGCAATGGAGCATAAACAGATCATGCATTCTCTGAACACCATTGTCTGAAGTCTATCCTTTACTGGCATTTGGTTTGTCTAGCTGCCTGCCACATTAAATGTCTACTGCTTGATATTGACTTTCTTCCAAGGGTTCCTAATGAGGTAATAGCTAGAAATCCAATTCTTTCCTTTACTTGTAGACACTGAGCCTATGTAGATGACTGTTTGCCTTTGGGAACTTTCCTGTGCCCCTTAAATCATGTCATAAAATGACTGCCTTTTAGTCATGGTGTTTTGTCATCCTATAGGAAGGCCACCAGTCACAAGATGGCCAATTGATCCATGAAGCATGGAAGTGAATTATTTATGCATAAAATTAAATTTGTATCCTGGAAGACTCAAAATAAGACAAGTTCAGAAAAGGAAAAAAAATTATTTATTACTTCATGGTAATATATCTTTGTGTGTGTATACATGTTATATACATATATATATATGTGTGTGTGTGTTATATATATATATATATATATATATATATATATATATATATATTTATTTATTTCTTCTCTAGATTGCCCTTAAGACTTTTCCTTTGTATCACTAGTGGCAAATATAGTATCTAGAATATAGAAGGTATTTAATAAATACTTATTAATTAATTAGTCATTTGATCATAGAATTATAATACTGTGTTACAACAAGAACAGGAGGCATGGTAATACAATCATCTCTAAGTTTCACTTGATACAGAACTATTGAATTTCATTGATAATCTCTCTTCTCTGCTACAATTCAAACCTTCTTTTCCTCCTAAAACATATGCTGGAAATGCCATGTAGCATCCATCCAATGTAATCCATACTATCACAACCTCTGCCTACAGTTCTAAGATAGCATCTTCATTTTATGCAAATGGAATTGACCCTATGTGTAGGCCTAGTCATATTTCATTCAAATAAGTTGATTGAATTAAAATATATTCTTATTATTTTTTCCATTTACATGATATTTTATTTTCCAAGTTATATGCAAAATAATTTTAAAATTTAATTTTAAGATTTTGAGTTCTGGATTCTATCCATTCCTCTCTCCCCATCCCAACCCCACTGAGAAGGCACATGTGAAGCTATGTAAAACATTTTCATGAAAGTCATGTTGTAAAAAAATATAGATTTACCATCAAAAAAAAAAAAAACCTGAAGAAAGATTAAGTGTAGGGGCAAAGTAGACTTTAATCTGTATTGAGACACAATCAGCTCTTTCTCTGGGTATGGGTCTGATTTTTCATCATAAGTCCTTCAGAATAGTTGTGGATGATTGTGTACTATTGGAAATAGCAAAGTCATTTACAATTGGTCTTCCCATAACATTGCTATTACTTTGTATGCAGTACATTTCATTTTGCAAAGCTCATGGAGGACTTCCCAGGTTTTTATGCGAGCATCTTGCTCATTGTTTTCCACAGAACAATGGTATCCCATCATTTCATCAGACATCACAATTTATTCATCCATTTGCTGATTGATGAGGATCTCCTCAATCTCCAACTCTTTGCCTTGGAAAAAATATGTTATAAATATTTTTGTACACATAAGTCCTTTTCCTTTTTTAAAAATCTCTTTTGGGATAAAAAACTACTAGTTAGTTGTTAGTTCAAAAGGCATGCATAATTTGATTTGGACATTGTTCCAAACTGCTCTAGAGAATGGCTGAATCAGTTTATGATTCCATGAGAATGTATTAATGGCTCATTTTCCCTGAATTCCCTCCAACATTTGTCATTACCCACTCTAGCCCTTTAATCACTAGGTATGAGGTAATACCTCAGAATTATTTTATTTTGCATTTATCAAATCAAGAGTAAATTAGAATATTTTACATGGCTGTAAATAGTTTGATTAGTTTATCTAAAAACTTCATAGTTTTGATCACTTATCAATTTGGGAATGGCTTTTACTTTTTTATAAATTTAGCTCAGTTTGCTTTATGTTTGAGAAATGGGGCCTTCAGAGAAATTTGTTTAAAATTATTTTCACAATTACTATTCTCTATTTATTCTTGTCTCTCTTCTTTCACCTTGTCCCTCCTCAAAAGTGTTTTGCTTCTGACTACTCTCTCCCCCTATATACCCATGCTTTTCCTTTCTCTTATTTCCTTCTCTTCCTACTTTTCTGCAAAAAGAGATAGAGTATGTACGTCATTTATTCTTTTTTTTCACATAAATTTTTTAATAGCCTTTTATTTACAGGTTATATGTATGGGTAACATTACAGCATTGACAAATTCCAAACCTCTCATTCCAATTTTTCCCCTCCTTCCTCCTACCCTCTCCCCCAGCTGGCAGGATGACCAGTAGATGTTAAATATATTAAAATATAAATTAGATACACAATAAGTATACATACCAAACCGTTATTTTGCTGTACAAAGAGTGATTTATTCTTTGAGCTAATTCTGATGAGAGTAAGGATCAGTCATTCCCTTTCCCCTCCCTTCTCACCCATTAATCTTATTTTTTAGATATAATCACTTCATATTCAACTCACACATGTGCCTTCTCTCTATATATGCTTTTTGTAACTGCTCTAATAATGAGAAAGTTCTTATGAGTTATAAATATCATCTTCTCATATAGGAATATAAATGGATTAACTTTATAAAGTCCCTTATGATATCATTTTCCTGATTGCCCCCTGATGCTTCTCCTCAGACCTGTATTTGAAAGTCAAATTTTCTATTCAGCTCTGGTATTTTCATCTCAAATGCTTGAAAGTCTCCTATTTGGCTAAAATATTACTGGGAGTTTTCACCTTGAGATCTTTTTTAGGAAGTGATTCATGAATTCTTTCAATTTCTATTTTACCCTCTGATTCTAAAATATCAGTTCTTTCTTTCTTTCTTTCTTTCTTTCTTTCTTTCTTTCTTTCTTTCTTTCTTTCTTTTTTTTTTTGCTAAAGCAATTGAGGTTAAATGACTTGCCCAGTGTCACACAACTAGGAAGTGTTATATGTCTGAAATCGGAGATTTGAACTCAGGTCCTCCTGACTTCAGGATTGGTGCTCTATCCACTGCACCATATAGCTGCCGCTCCTTGATAATTTCTTGAAAGATGATGTCTAGTATCTTTTTATTTTGATCATGGCTTTCAAGTAGACCAATAATTTAAAAATTATCTCTCCTGCATCTGTTTTCCAGGTGAGTTGTTTTTTTTTTTTCCAATAAGATATTTCATATTGTTTTTTATTTTGTCATTCTTTTGGTTTTGGTTGTTTTTTTTTTTTTTTTTTTTGATTTATCATAAAGGCATTAGCTTACATTTGCTTAAATCTAATTTTTAAGAAAATATTCTTCTCAGTGAGCTTTTATGTCTCCTTTTCCCTTTGGCCAGTTTTGCTTTTTATAGCATGCTTCTCCTCATGTACTTGTTGTACTTACTTTTTCATTGCTTTCATTTCTCTTCCAAGTTTTTCTTCTACTCTCTTATTTGATTTTCAAAATCCCTTTTTTAGCTCTTCCATAGCTTAAGACCGATTCTTAGATTCTTGTTTGTAAGAGCTTTGACTTTGTTATCTTCTTTTATGTCTTGATCTTCTTTGCCACCATTGTAGCTTTCTATGGTCAGAATATTTTCCCTTTATTTGCTCATTTTGCTAATCTATTACTTTAGAAATTTATTAAAGTAGGAATATGTTTCCAGGGTAAAGGATGCAATGTCCCAATCTCAGCTGTTTTGTGCAGCTGCTTCTGCTTCCAAAGATCTTTCTAGCTTTTCCAAAGTGATGTGATTCAAGAAATGTGTTTGTTGTTCTCCTGGCCCATGCTCTGTGAATGACCAAAACCACTCTTTTCTGCCCTGGAATTGTGAGGATCCCTAATCCACTCTGACTGTATGTTCCAGTATGTTTTTGCTCCCTCTAATTCCTGGCACTGTGAGCTACATCCTTGATTTAAGTATGGGCAAAGCAACAGAGTCCTTCCTGTGTGCTAGTAAAGAGACCTCCTCCTGACTAGCCATTTGATCCACTGTTTGTGGGAGACTTCTGAAAGATGCTGCTGCCTCTGATGTTATTGCTTACCTTTGCTGCTACATGCAAGGCTGATTCCATAGCTCTCCAAGCCAGCCTCTGGTTTGCTGGTTCCCTAAAGCTTTCTTCTGCTTTCTCAAAAACTTTTCCTACTGACTAAGATCTGGAAACCACCAGTGCTGACACTAATTCAGAAGCCCCAAGACTTGCTGGGGCTAGGGCTGTGTTGGTATTACCTATACCAGGATTGTGCTGCTCTCGCACTATGGTGCAATAGACCTTTCTTGCTGATATTCTAAATTGTCTTTGGCTGGAAAATTATTTTACTTCAACTTGGGTTTTGAAACTCTAAATTTTGTTTAGAATAATTATTTAAAGGTATTCAGTGAGGCTTGGAGAAAAGCTTAGGGGAATCCCTATCTTTACTATTCACTTTGTCTCCACCTCTCTAAAATATATGGGATTGTTTCAATTTAATATTCTTAGAGTTGGAAGCCACTTTAGACCTATAGTCTAAATCTTCCATGTTGTAGATTAGAGATGGAAGCTGAAATAAATTAATTGAGTGACCTAATACATCAGGTATATAAATGGATTATTTAAAATAGGTTTGGGAAATAGAATATACTTACCCAATTTTATCTTTGTGCCATCAGAAGTGGCCTTCAGTGGCTAGCTCTCAATCAATTCAAGACCTTGCCATAATGTTTGATATAAATAGATCTCACAAATCAGCTTCACTTTATATTTGGATGTATGTCATATCCTGGGAGCAGAATGTTAGGTTTTTCATAAGCTTTAGGTATTAGTGCTTTCCTCCCGAAACCTTATATTTTGCATACTTTCAAATTCATTTTATTATGAATTTAAGCATCACAAATCACAAATAATTTAATATATACAGAAGAATCATAGAATTGTTACAGTTTGTTATTTTGTATAGATTTTGTATTATTTTTCAGCACTGTTTCCCCAAGGAGATGGTAAGTCCTTTAAGGACAGGAACTGTTTTATTTTTGCTACTGTCTCACTAAACTTTGAGCATAGTGCCTAGAGCATGTAAGTATCGCTCCTAATAAATGTTTATGGAATTGAATTGAATTGTATATCACACTGAATTGGGATGCATCATATTTAAGAGATTTATTGTCAAATTTTGGCTTCAAAAATATTTTTCAAAACAGAGAACTTCTGCTATGCTAAGCATATTAACCACATATATTTGTAAATTCTGTATGTTAATATTATTTTATTTGGATTGTTGGCATAGACAGTATTATTTTATGTGCCCTGCAAATAATATTTCATTTTATACTACTGTTTTAGTATATTAGGATATAGTAAATTAATGTTCCAGTAAAAAAGTATGTGACTGTAATCATAATTCTTATTAACAACCCATTCTAATGTTCTCCTCTAAACATCTACATAGAATTGCTATGATATGAATCTCTGTGAAAGATGGAATTATAAAGATACTGTAATATTTGAGTCCAAATATTAGTATATATCGAAAATGAAGTGTAAATTAACAATTCTTTCCACATTTAAAAATTAGACCTGGTTGAATTCTTAACTATTCCATTGCACAACCTGATAGCACAATACATGTAAGATATATAAAGAAATAAGAATAATGGGGAGTCTAGGCAATATCTAATTAGATTATAATGCATTTGGCTTTGGAATGTTAAACCTATAAAATCTTTTGCACTGTGAAATTAAATTATACATAGTATAGAGATGCAATGAATGGGTTCCTCTAGCCTGGATTAATTCATTTTTAATATTTCTTTCTAACATCTTTGCAATTTACTTCTTTTAAATTATAATTTAGCCAAATTTTAATAACTTCTAAATATAGTATATTTGTTTAAGAAACAAAATTAATGAAAATAAAGTTCTCACTATAATAGGCACATTTTCTTAAAAATGAAAGAAGTAACACTGTTTACCAGAGTCACATTCACTTTTCACCTACAAACCTCCCATAAAAATGGCTTCCTCATATAATTGGATCTACTTTTATGAGGTCTCTCTGAATTTAAGAAATTTATGCTTATAAAAATTGAAGAAACATGGTTCTCTGGTTTCAGCCTCCAGAGTGTCCAAGTGCATTTTAATAGGATTAAAAATCCTATATCAAACTGTTTAAAAGAATGATATACAACCCTCCCCCCCCAACAAAAAAAAAAAAAAACAGATTTTAAGTTGGAATTCAAAGGTATTCATTTCCTCTTAATCAATGATGCTCCTGTCCAACTCAGACTCCAATTTATATTTTCACTCCTATTTCTCTCTATCCCTTCCTCTCTCTCCCTTACCCCCCCCTCTTTCCTTTTCTCTTCCTTTCTCTTTCTCTCCCTCTCCTAATCTATCTATCATTTTAAAGTAAATAAAAACCTTTTTGTTTGGACTCCTGTTCTATTAAGGTAAACATTCATTGGGGAAAATCCTGGTGGTGAATAGGAAATGACATTGAAATTTTAAAAAAGAAAAAAAAAGAAATTTTAAAAAGGAAATATTTTGGAGGAAAATTGGTTTGTGATATTTGGGAAGAGGATCTCAATATAATTATACCTATTATTACACTATCTCAGGAGATTGAAGCTTAAAATATAGAATCTGAAGTATTTTGTGGGACAATTGAATGACATTTCTTCTTTTCTATGACTCAGTTCAAATAGTCTCCTTCTGCTTGGTGGCCTATATAGGATGCTTTTGCATTTTATAGTAACATGTTCTTTCAGTATTGATCCATAGATATCCCTGGAAATTACCAGAGGAGCTCTGACTCATGATCCATGAGATGCAAAATGTACTACTGTAGTCTATGTATAAAATAGGAACTGGACATTAAGAAAAAGGTGTCAAATGGAGAATTTGAAGGAGGCCAGACCAATAAGTCAAAAATGGAGATATACAATGCAGTGAACCTCTATAGTCTTATTATAGAAACGAATCAGAAAAGTTTTCTTGCCTCAACATATCTTGTTCACTGACCTTGCCTTCTGACCAATAGATGTGTGGGAAAGGATGCCTTTTGGTTAAAGCATAAATGTATGAATACTCTTTCAAATGCAAATTTCACTGTATCTTAGATTTTACTTTATTTTTAATGTGATAGATTTTGCAGCCAGAGGCTTATAAGGATTCATCTAATCCAACACCTTCATTTTATAGATGAGGAAATTGAGGACCCTGAGAAAAAAGTTACTTGCTCAAGGTCACATAGTTAATAAAATTGGTAGTAGTAGAATGTGAACTAAAATACTTTGACTGTACTCAGAATTGTTTTTTGCTGAAATATATTGCCTATTCTTTCTGGATTATATTTGCACAGCTCGGTGCAAAAAATTTTAGTTCCCAAGAGATTAATATAAATCTGCACTATGGCATAACCCTTTAAAACAGATTGGAATGATTTGATGGAGAAGATAAGGAAGGAGATATTGGTTTGAATGGAAGAGGATGAATTGGCAAAGTTAGATGTTGGGTATAATCAACAATTAAAGACTAACTTCCCTAACTCACAGCTTTGCATTTAGGCTAGCCCTGAGAGAGAGCAATGTTGACAGGAAAGTATGTAGGAAACTAGGTTGCAACTTTGGGTATGAAGACCTAATTTTAAATCTACATTTAGACAGTAGCTATATAAACTTGGTAAGTCACTGAAACTCTGTTTACCTCTCTCATCTGTAAAATGGGGATAGTAGCACCTACCTCCCAGGATTGCTGTGAAAATCAAATGAGATAATATTTGCAACATGCCTAACACAAAGTAAGCACTATATAAATCATAATCATCATTATTATCATCCTAATAGTTAATATTATCAATATTTTCTGGTGGCTTAGACAAAACAAAAAACAACTCTATCTGGATATATCATGATAGCCTCTCAATGTGTGCTCAGTCGAATTTTTCTATTTCTCAATGGGTTTATTTCTTTAATTTTTTGTGTCAGCATGTTTAAGACCTTGTTATTATCTTTGACTTTACACTATTTATTCTCTTAATCAGGTACAGAATTCTATGGGCTTAATTAACCTTTATAATGGATCTTACAGTCTTCTGCCATCAACTTTCCCACTACAAGGAATAGAAAGGGTATAGGTTTTTGAGTCATGTGACCAAGCTTCAAATTCTGGTTCTGCCACTTAATACCTATGTGACTTTCAGCAACTCCTTTAACCTCTATGAATTACCTCCGTTTCTTCTGTTATAAAATAAGAGGTGTTCCAAGTAACCTCTAAAGTTCTCTCTCTCTCTCTCTCTTTCTCTCTCTCTCTCTCATGTTATACCTTTATCTCTATGGATCTATCCTTATCTATATCTCCCCATCTATCTCTCTATATCTATTCATCTATTTCCATTTCTATTTCTCTTCTTCTCCTCCTCCTCCTCTTTGTTCTCCTCCTCCTCCTTCTCTTTCTCCTCCTCCACTCTCCATCTCTCTGTCTCTGTCTCTCTCATCTTGTGGTGATCTTAGAATATTTCAAATCATTGCTGTATTTCCTTTTTCTTCATCCTAATTCAGCCTTCATACAAGCCACTGTGAGGCAAATATCTACCATTTAAAAAATGTAATGGTTATTTACTATTTATAAAATAAATCTGGCTTTTTGCTATATTAATCAATGACCTCAACAATCATGGCACCTTCCATACCCTATTCTCAACCCCTCCATATGCCACTTTCAGATGAACTCTAATACTTGTTGAATTTACCAATGTCTAATTTCCACTTTGCTTCCTATACATGGAATTCTTTCTTTTTGAAATTATTTAATTTCTGCCCATTTTTAATTGCAAACTTAAGTGCCACCTGCTTCAGAAAGTATCCTTTCATTTCTTCTAGCTGGAAAGTACCTAGATTCTTCATCTAGTACATTGCTTGCACTTCTTTAATTCATTTTCCATGAACAATTTAATATTTTAATTGTTTTTCTAGGGGTAGTATCATTTTCCACTGACCTATAAGTTCAATGAAGGCGAGGATCATGTGTATCCAAACTTTGACCTTCTTTAGTAAATAGGTTGCATGCGGCTCTCTTGATTGAAGACAAGATAAATGCTTGATGAACTAAATTTAATTGAACCAATGATTCTAAAAATAGCGAAGAAAGTTAGGAGCTAGAAAAGCATTCAATGCTATCAAGCAGCTGCTGGAGCCCAAATAAGCCTATATATTCAAAAAACCTTCATCTGCTAACCAGTTAGGACAGCCACAGATGACACATTCCAGAAATGTCTTGCCTGGGAATATGCTTACTATCATACAATCCTAATGTAATTACTAACCTGAAAAAAAAAAAAGCAAAAAGAATACCCAATGAGTAATTTATATTTTATTCATTTCATTTTTAAATGCCTCAGAGCAATATCTTTTCTCATCAAACACTCCCATGTTCACCCCCTAGTGAATCAAAAGTCAAAAATCTTAATGCTTGGAGCCACCAAATATTTTGACTTGTACTAATAGTACAACATTTTTCAGAATGATAAAAAAAAAAAAGCTAGTCTTGGAGGGGCAAATAATTACGTATCTATGTATACATACATATAGATAGGCACATACACATTTACATATGCATATGCATGTACATGAAAGTGCAATATAGCTTTAAAAAACCTTCCATCACTACAAAAAAATCCAGAAACTCTTTGTTTTGTACCCAATAGTACTGCATTTCTGCATATTGAAAGCATGAGATTTATGGATTTTCTTGGCAGTCGGAAACATATTTTGGCATGTGCAAATTACTTTGAGAACAGAGTCACACCCTTAAATGAACAGCAAATAAATCAGAACCACAAAAATGCTAGTATTTGATATTGCTGCTGCCAGCATCTTAACTGCTTATAAACTTTTCCTCTGGGAAAGGAGAAAATGACTAGAGTACAGAATTGAAGGCCAAGAGTCTATTCCCATCTCTATATGCAACAAGAAGCAATGTTATGACTCTTTCCCTCAGTTTCCCTCCATATAAAAGAAAGTAATTTAGATTTTGCTCTATTTCCTAGAGATTCTTCTAGGTTTGATTTAGAAATGTTTTCGTGATTGGTCCTGGCATTTATAAAACTAAGAAACCACTAATCCAATTTCTGAATGGAAAGAAGTGACAGGGTCATTACCTCAGTTCTCTAATACTAATCCATAGTTTTTCCCCACAACAATCTTCTACATGCTTCTCCTTTTGACTTTAGCTTAGCACATATAAGGGACCATCACCTTGGTGCCCTTCTTCTTCCCACATTCCTTTTATTATCTCCATTTTCATTCCCTTTATTATCTCCATTAGATCAGGACTGAAAGTGATAAGGATTGGGACAATTATCCTTGGCAAGGGTCATAGACCGGATTTTCCTGGAGATAAGGTTCCTTCTCTCTTAATGTGTCCCAAAAACAAGAATCATTATATCTTTGTGACTGACTGCTCCCAAAATGCAGCTCATATTTAAAAGGAAAATGGTGGTTGTGGTGAAAATTCCATTTTAAGACATAAAATATGTATGTGACTTTTTTTTACCTTGAATCTAAAATTTTTATAATTTGATATATGCTATATTACGCTAAATAATACAATATCTATATATCCCAATCAAGAATTACCTTATGGAGAGTTGAGGAGAAACTAAACAGCCTACATTTTGCATAATATTAGAATACACTAATACTATGGATTAGTATTTGCACATATAATGCATAGATACATATGTGTGTAAATGCATATTTTAAAAGGTGACACGAAAGATGTTATGAAATGTTAAAAGAGGGGGAAAGCATTGACTCATTTTTCTTAAAAGACCAAGTGAACATTACAACAAAGTAATTAATGGATTGAATCACTATCAGTCATATGGGGCTATCAGTCATAGCCCCAATATACTTAAGCTGTATTTTTCCCCTTGAGGAACTTAACTATTTGTTTCTAATTATTTGTTAATTCCAAACACCCATCCCCAGTAATTTTAGTTAAGACCAATGCTATAATTACTGGTCAACCACAACCTCCTATTTAAAGCAGTGTTCAATCTAAAACCAATTTTGTTATTTACTCCCTATTTCTCAGTCAAAGCATATAACAGTTTGGAGTTGTATCTCCTTATCCATCAAAAGATGGGGAATTAATTTGTTGACTTAACAGAAATAGAGTGTCATCAATAGAATATGTAAACAACATATAGAAGCATATGAGTAAAATATTGTCATGTTTGATAAATCCAGAAATATAAGTTATTGGAACAAGAACTTACTATTTGAAAAAAAATTGCTCTAAGAAAACTGGAAGACTGTCTGGTAACAATCAGGCATAGATCAACATCTCATATCATATAAGATAAATTTAAAGTGTTATATGATTTAGACAAATAGTGATATCATAAATAAATTAGTAGAGGACAGAGAAAATTACCTAGAGCTCTATGATAGAGATGGTTCATGAACAAACAAGCAATGCAGGGGAATATGAAAGATAAAATGAATAATTTTAATTACATTAAATTATAAAAGGTGATACACAAACAAAATCAATGCAGGCAAATTATAAGAAAATTAGGAAACTCCAGGCAGGAAAAAATTACAGCAAGTTTCTCTGACAAAAGTCTCATTTCTCAGATATGCAAGGAGCAAAAGTAAATATATAAAAATAAAAAGAGTCATTTCTTAATTGATAAATGGCTAAAAGATATGAATAGTTTTTAGAAGAAATCTAATCATCAATAGTTATAGACAAAAGACTCAATCTGTAATAAGTATTGTTATTGTTTATTCATTTCAGTCATGTACAACTCTTCATAACCCCATTTGGATCATACCTATTGCTATCTATTAATCATATTTAGTTAGCTTTTTAGGAAAAAAAAAACATTTTTATTACATGAACTACTCTCCTACAACTAGATACAGAGTCTGGGGAAAACAGGTACAGATTTAATACATATTACAAGAAGATAGTTCATAGCTTCTGGAAGTTCTTCATTCAACATGTCTGTTTTCCCTAGGTATGATATAAATTTGCTGCTGAGCTGTTGATGGAGACTCCTGAATCTTTCTTTTTTTTTTTTTTTTTTTATCATGTCCAGATAGCTTTGGTTCTCAAATTCTTGAACTGTGATACTACAGTAGGCTGTTGCACACACTCTGCTAGGATCACAATGAAAAGATGTTTTTTTTTTTTTTTTTCCAGATCTCTGACATTCAAAAGGACCGCTAATGATAAAGAGATTGGGGGAGATACTGAGACAAAAGTTAGTGAAATGTCTCCTGAAATCTCCCCCAACTTGATTCCTTCTCAGGGATCACACTGGAACACTTCATTCTTATTCAAGCTAATCAATTCTCCAGGGTTTTGATTGCATGCTTTGGTTTGAAATGTGTTCCTTTGGTTATTATTGGTTACTCAATCAGAAGACTTCCTGCCACAGTTAATTGAGATGTCTTTGATTTCTGGAGACACCCAGGCCCTATTCACAGTTAGTGTACAATTGACAGATTTTTCTCTTAATAAATTTATCAATACCCAGAATTTTGTCACTTTAAGTACAGTGCAGTGACTCATGGATTGATTTAATCATTGAATACCCAAATTTTCATAAGTCAAATAAAATCGATAATCTCTGTGCTTCCACTGGAATTTTAACATTTTAGAGGAATATTAAATGTATCAGAAATTCATTTTCAGAAGAAAAATCAATTAAAAGCTGGATTTAAAAGTGGAAGGTATAGGTCTTCTACTACAAATATCTCAAATATATGTATATATGTGTATGTGTGTATGTGTATATGCATGTGTGTATATATATGTATATATACATATATATAAAATCAGAGAACAAGAAAAAATGATAAGGAAGCAAAGATTGTGAACAGTATGTAGTATTTATTATATAGGGTTTCTTGAAATGGAAATCTATAATTTTGAATCATCATGTTCCTTCATGCTCTTGTACATGGAAATTTTTTTTTCCTATTTTGTATTTAAGTTATAAATAAATAAATAAAGGCCAAAAATGTCTATTGTATGAAGGATACTGTGTTAGGCCCTGGAAAATGAAAATGCTTCTTACCACAAAGAAGTTTTTAGTATACTCAGAACTATAACTAAAGCAGCATTATGTACTCCTTACTTATTCCCCAAATGAAGCCCAAGGCAAGTGACAAAAAGAGTTCCCTCAGGCTTCAGTAGAATTTTATCCTGTGGATCAACAGAGGTTTCTAGATCTTAGCATTAGAAGGCCACTTTAGGGTGAGTTGGAACCCACCATAGCCTACATTCCAACTTTAACCTACCAGTGATGAATCATGTGACTTTAGGTAAGTGTCAGTCTCCCTGAGCTTCAGATTCTTCATGTGGAAAATAAGGGCCTTGAATTGGATGGCCTTCAAATCTATAATGCTGTGATCTCATAATAATAAAAACAATTCACCTAATTATTCCTGTGAACAGAGTGCTAACCTCCATTATACCTATATTGCTAAAGAACTGCAAATGCTTTTAATGCCCTAGAGAAATGTTTTAGTCTCCCTGTCCTGATTACAGACTATAATGCTTTTAATAAGAGTTAATTCATGAATTAATTTGTTACTTATTACTTCCTATTACTTATTATTACTAAGTTATTGAGTGATCAGAATAGTTGCAATAGCAACAGTCTAAGAGATTTTTCATATAACATCTCAGTTAATCAAAAGATGGTGGCAAAGGGATTAGTTACCCAATAATAACATGAGAAAAATTAATTAAGTGCCATAATACACAACATCTTCCACTGGAAACTGAGGGTACAAAAAAATATGACCGAACAAGTCATAGTCTTTGCCTTCCAGGAGTTCACATGCTCCTGGAAGAGACACAACTTATCCACAGGTAACAATAATTTAACATGTAATTTAGGGTCTGGCCCATCTGAATTAGGTTTTAATTAAACATTTTGCTGGAAATATCTCTTTGCTGTAGCAGAGAACAACATTTAACAAAATATTTATGCAGGCTATTCTGATTTTTCTGGTTAGAAACGATCTCAATTTAATTTCTTCCTGTAACATCTTGTTTTCATCATAAGGACATGGCCATTGAGAGTTTCTCCTGCATAAGCAAGAAATTGTGGTATTTCTAGACACTATAATGAAATCACTAAGGATATTATAACAAAGAAAAACTCTGGGGAGGCTATTAACAGTTTAACATTTTTAGTTCAGGTGGGAATGAAAATTCTACTTTTAAAAAAGGGAGTGCAAAATGGTGTTCATTAGGATCAAGACTGTAGAGCTATAGAAATAAAGAAGAACAAAAATACATACTTTGTGGGAAACGAAAATACTGCTTCAGAAGAGTTTAGAGTTAGGTTAGTTTTCCATATTCTCATCATTATCATCATTTTCATTGCCCTCATTATCAAACATTGACCACCCACTATATATAAAGCACTGTTTGCGGTGATGGAGATATATAAAGTTGTGAAACCTGAACTTTGTCCTTAAGGAACCTATAATTGAATTGTAGGAAAAATGACAGTCATAAAAAGATTGTGAAACATTATAAAAAAAATAAATAGCACAGTGCATACAGCAGGGAAAGATTACTGTAAGATTTAGGGAAATTGACATGAAAATAAATATGATTCATAGACACCTTGAATTCCTCACTTTGACATGAAAATATAATAAGTAGGAAACATAAAAACCAGTATGACCTGGTTTCAAATCCTATCTTTATAAACTTACTGTCTGGCTTATTTTTGACAAGTCACTACATATAGCTGGACCTCAGTTTCCTTGTCTATCAAGCTGAGAGAAAAGTATTCAATGATTTCTAAATTTAATTCAAATCCTAAATGTATGACTTTATGATCCTTCCCTTATGAATCATATTCTTCATGTTCACAGTGACCTTCTATCCCTTGATCCCTCAATATAATCTCATAGGCTATCTTCCCCCTATACTCTCTTTTCTTCCTATTTTTACCCATTAGTGAATCAATATAATTACATACTGCCTTCTTCTCTTGAATGCCTAGATCCCTTATCATTTTAGCAATTATGTTTAGCCAAGCTCAAGTCTTGGATCACTCCTTCAATTCTATCACCCAAACAGGTGGAGAAAACCACACAATGTTTCTGATAGAGTTCCGTACAAATATATGATACACAATCCAACTGAACTCTCACTGCTGTTAGGCAATCCCAGTGTATTTCTCTTATTAACTTACTCTTACACTCTCCACAGCTGCTTTTCCAAACCTTTTTCATACTTCTTCAAATCTCTTATGGCTCCCCCTCTGCCAAAATTTCAACTGAGATCCTTTGCTCAAATTTTACAGGGGAAAATAATTAAGCCATTAGCTCTCTCTTCTCTCCTCTTCATATTCTCCTATCACTCTTCTGCTGCTTTTATCTCATTCACCATCTCACATGATTAAGTGGTCTTACTCCTTACTGAACTCCTCTACTTAAACAAGTTAACCCATTATTTCCCTTCTTCTCTAAGAGTCTGCCAGACTGCAAATATCCTTATTCTTTCACTTATTTTCCATCTCTTCCCATATATGGGTTTATTTCCTACTGCCCATAAATATGTTCATGTCTCTCATTTTCAAAAAAAAAAAAAAATCACCTGACCCATCCACCACTGTTAACACTTGCCTTATATCTCTTCAGTCCCTTGTAGCTATTCCTCAAAAACACCATCTACAATAGCTAACTCTACTTTCTCTTCTCTTACTTTCTTCTTAACCCTTATAATCTGGCTTCCAGACTTATTCCACTGAAATGGCTCTCTTCAGTGTTTTTTTAGTTGCTAAATGATGTAGCCTTTTCTCAAACTTCATCCTTCTTGATTTCTTTACAATATTTCATATTATTGAGCATTTCCTTTTCCTGATATTCTCTTATTTTTAGGATTTTGTATACAACTTTCTCCTGATTGTCTTCTTATCTATCAGAGTGCTTCCAGATCATGACCTGTAACCAGAATATTGTTTTCTTTGTAAATATTTGTTGCATAGTTCTCCCCCTTGCCCCACCTTAGATTGTAAATTCCTTCTGGGAAGGAATTTTATCTGTCTTTTGACTCTTTTTGTATCTCTAGTAGTTAGTACATAGTAGATGCTTAATAAATATTGATTCTTTGATTAATTCTAAGTCATATAACATCTAGGACTTCAGTTTTATTATCTGTAAATCATGAAAGTTGGACCCAATGTCCACTAAGATCAAAAGCTCTACTGCACTAAGAATCAGAAGACCTGGATGACACACTTACTTTGATTGCTTATTAGCTAAGTGATCTTGAGCAAGTTACAAAACCCCAGAATTTCAGAATTCAGAGAATATCAGAATCCAAAACATACCTGCAAAAAGAATTAATTTTAAAACATACCCAAAAGGTTGTCCTTTCTTTGGCTTTTGCAAGAAGATGTTGAATGATGGAGTTTTCTTTCCCCAAAGAAGTCCATGCCATTTTGGGTTAACTTTTCTTGTTAAGCCCTTCATCTTTGATTTGTTTATTTCTTTGTTTTGATTTGATGGTTTTCTCCTTACATTAAGCCTTTTTTCACTTCTATCCATTGTTCTTAATCCAGTCCTCTGAGGCTAAAAAGAACAAGTCTGATTCTATTTCCACCTGACAGCCCTTCCTATATTTTAAGACAGCTGTCATACCCCAACTTTCTCTTCTTTTCTCCAGCTAAATATCCCCAATTCCCTATCATCAGACAGCCTGATCTCAAGTTCTCCAACCATCCTGATTGCTCTCCCTTGGGGGTACAGTCTAGTTTACCAGTGTCCTTTCTGAAATACAGTGCCTGGAAGTGAACACAATGTTCCAGAAGTGATTTGTTCCAGAATATTAGATAGAAAGACAACTTTCCCTGGTCAAACGACATCATAACCTCTTTGACCAATAGTTTTCTGATGTATTATAATCCAGGTATTGCGATTGTTACTTCCTAAGATCTTTGTGATAAAGGTATTTTTCAAAGCCCTGAAAAAATATGAGATAGAATAATTCCTTGATTTTAGAGGGGCAAAAAGTCATATTTATTGTCAGTAGTCATTGTCAGATGAAAAATGCTGTTAATGCAAAGCAAAATTATAATCAATGTCATTGTAATCTGAAATATATTGTTTGCAGCATAACCAATTGTGAAAATCACATAAATTCACAAATGAAATTAGAAAAACAGATGCTTCTTTTGTTTGGAAAGTTCAATCCCATTTAGGCAAATCATGTGTCAGTTTCATTCCACAGAGACTGAAAAAAAAATCTCAAAACAGGAGAAACAGATTTAGTAAATTTGAGGGTTTCAACAGTCATTTATAAAGTTTAAATTTACAAACACTTTCAGAGGTATTCAAAAATATTTATAAATAAAATAGTTTCTGCTATGCCACATGTGATTAAATCATAGCTTTTGAGAAGCTTATGCAAGAGAAATTTTTTTGCAGACTATTAAATTTCCTATATTTTGGTTATTTTGGAGACAGTGAACAAATTATCTCTTCTCTGTCTCTGCTGATGCTTATGCCTCAGATTAACATCCTATTGAGGGGCCATAGGGTGTTTCTACATTACATATACATTGAAGCTTAGATGTCTGGCATCAGAAGGTCCATCAAGACAAAGTAAGATTTATCTTTTCATTTCATTCAGTTGTAACTGATTTTTTTTTCCCTACAGCCTAAGGTTTCTTCTTTTATTTTATAAAGTAAGTACTGAGGGATGCAAAATTATAAGAACTGATTATTTATTTATTTTTGGTAACAGTTTTCATTTCACATGAGCTTATTGGCAGAATACTTGAAACCAGTAAAATGCAAACACTGTGCTGAGTTTGAAAAAAAAAAAAAAAAAGCAGGACTCAGTCCTGACTCCAAAATGAAGAATAAGAAACATCAGGCAGAAGTTGCAAAAGAAGTAAATTTTAGCTTGATATCAGAAGGAAAACAATTCTTAAGACTTAGAGCTATCCTAAAGGAAGCTGATTACTTAGAAAAGTGATATGTTCTTCCTCATTAGAAATCTTCAAATATTGGCTGGATGATCACTTGTTGACTATGTTGTAGAAGAGCTTTCCTGTATTAATACAAATGATCAATCAACAAGTATTTCTAACTGTGGGAGCTGAAGGATATATAACTGACTCCCACTTTACTTTTCTCTACTACTTTATCAGATGGGAACATAGAGTGATGGAATTAAATCAAAGATGTGAAATAGGTATGAAGAAGTCATAAATAATTCTATTTAATTACTCACTTCACATCAATTTTGAAAAGAACTTCTTAGGCATTGACTGAAATAATATTGGCAGAATTTTGTTCAGATTATTGAAAAACTTGGTCCCTCCCTGTGGGGCTTGTTTATAACCAATGATCTAGTTGGAACTGGAAATTTGAGTAAATGGCAAAACCAGAAATAAACTTTCCAGTTAAATCACTGAAAGGGAATCAATTAGCAAAGAATAAAGGAACTCTAGCTTGGGCCAAGGCCACCCACTCATTTAACAGTTTTTTTTTTTTTGACATTTTAAAAGACTTCTTGTCATAATCTTGATTTGGCTTAAATGACATACCCTCCTCCAAGTAGGAAAAAAATTAAAACTACAGAAGCCTGCCTTTACCCCTGATCATTCCCACCAGACAATAGTCAAATAAGGTGGAGAAAATAAACTTTTTCGAGTTGACAAGGCAGTGGTATAAGTGTAAACACAAGGGTTTCGAGTTTTTTCTTAATCCAACATTTTGAGGGGGACTGATTTTCCTTTTTGTCAGTAACATTTGAGTTATCAGTGCTGAAAGGAAAAAAAATTAAAACCTCATCAGGCCAATGACTTGAAAAAAGATAAACACTTTGATGATTTAAATATCAATAGAGCAAAAACATAAGGAATCCATTTCCCTTTTTTCCCCTTGGGGTAAAATGAAGGGGAAAGATGTGTTTGGGGATTTGCTGCTTGCAGACTATGAAGCAAATAGTCTGGCAGACAAAGAACCTTGAGCATGGCTGGTCTCTATTTCCTTTGACTTTACATGGCAATGGGAAACTGCTAGACAATAGATGAGCCTCATTTCCTCATTTCTGCAAATAAAACAAAACAAAACAAACTTTTAAGTTGGAAACATTTAAATTATGTATTCCGGGTCTGCAAAACATGAGGTTGTATTCTTTAATAATACAAGTCTAAAGTTAAGCTAATCAAGAAACAGGAAAGCAGAATGGAGAAAATGGTAAGCTTGGACTATATTTGATTGGAGGGGAGGAAGTTCCAATTAAGAAGGATGCCCAGGCTAACCATCTCTTCCTTTACCTTCTGGTTTCACTTCCCTGAACTTTTCCATCATGCCCCATATATCAGGTACTTCCTTTTTCTCTCATTACAGCATCGTTTGTGAGTTGTTTTTCCCAATTAGATTATAAAATTCTTGAGGAAGGGGACTAGCTTTTTTTTCTTTTCCTTTCCCTTTTCATTTCTTTCTTTCTTTCTTTTTTTTTTTTTTGTAATTGTATTCCCTGAGTTTAAGACAGTGCCTATCTTAAGTAGGCAATCAAAAAATGTTCATTGATTAACTGACTGACTAGAAAATACCTTAAAATCAACTTACACAGGATCATGACTGAAAAATGACTGAATAACATCTGGATTAGAAATAATGTTAGACTTATAGAATGAATTTGAGAAATGCAAAACTTTTCTGATCCTTCATTTGCTAGTTATAAAATAGGGTGAATTCACCAATTACCTAACAAGCTAAGGATCAAATTAAATTGTTTGGGTACGCGTATTATTTTGGGGACTTTAGGCAATTTTTGTCCCTCATTAGGTTCCAATTTTCCCATATATAAAGAAAGAGTTAAATGAAATGACTTGTAAGTTTCCTTCCAGTTTCAGATCTATGATTCTAATTTGGGGAGCATATGTCAGCATATTGTAATGTAAATATTAAAAAAGAAAAAAGTCTCTGTCTTCAAGAAATCTACTGGGAAAATTTACATAGATCAATGTACACATACAGATATACACTTATGTATATATGTGTGTACAAATATATAAACACATAAACATAAATATATGTATATATGTGCATACATATATGTGTATACATATCTACAAATACAAACACACATATATGAATATGGTATGTGTGTATATGAATACAAAATAAGTACCAGGAATGATAAAATAGATTTAGGAGAGCATAACTGTAAAAGAATATTATATAAAAATCACATAACAGAGATTTGGTTACAATTCAATTAACATAAAGAAATCAAGCCAGACATCCATCATAGGTTGCACAGGTTGCTATTCTATTTTACATGAAAAGCTTCACGGGCTCAAGCACATACAACACAAAGTCATAAATGAACAGAGATTTGCTTTTCAGGATACACATTTTTTTAAGATCTTAGGGGATGAGGAAGAAAAAAAGTATGTGTATTGAGATGTTGAGACTATCTTAAAGATACTCTGAGGAACTTGAGTTTCCAACAAGACTGAAGCTCTCTATAATGTC
Source organism: Sarcophilus harrisii (assembly GCF_902635505.1). Taxonomy (NCBI): domain Eukaryota; kingdom Metazoa; phylum Chordata; class Mammalia; order Dasyuromorphia; family Dasyuridae; genus Sarcophilus; species Sarcophilus harrisii. The sequence goes on along the minus strand of NC_045429.1, from coordinate 42,606,433 downwards.
TTTTATCTCTACACCCTAGGTTTTCATGATGTTAAACAAAAATTTTCAAAGTCAGAGGACAGATGAAACTGTTATTGTATAGCTCATCAGAGAAAGCAGTTGGTTTATCAAAAATGGTTTTTCAGGGGAAGAACTAAATCATCAATTGAAGGTTGGGGAGGAAAAGGGATGGAGTATAGAGATGGAAGATTGTGCCAAATATGAGTTATAAACATTTAAATTTTCAGAAGGAAACAAATAAAAATGGAGGTAGGTGATATGGGAAGTCAAGTTTAGGTAAATCATCATTACCATCAAAAAAATTATAGACATTAACTCATTTAATCCTCACAACAACTCTGTATAGTCAGTGTTATTCTTAATTCCATACAAGGAATAGCTAGATTACAAAAGATAGAATCCCAGGTCTTGGAATTAGGAAGATATGAATTTAAATCTGGCCTCACACATTTACTGTGTGACTCTGGACAACTCACTTAACCCTGTTGCCTGAGTTTCCTCATCTGTAAATTGGCAAATCATCTAATATCTTGGTCAAAAAGACCCAAATTGGGATCATAAAGAGTTGCATATGGCTGAAAAATGACTCAATAATAGCATCTATAGTAGAAATTGAGACTTAGAGAATTAACTTGAGAAAATGTCTTTCCTATTAACTCCATCCAGACTTTAGCAGAACATAATGGGCCTCCCTACCTTAGATTAAATTTCTAGTCAACCTGGTTGGGTTCTACCAAGACTGACAAAATTTGATGCAATCTCATTATCACTAATGTCCTACAAGAAAATGAAACAAAGTCAGGACTTTGGAAAAAAGAAGGGAGAGTTCTGAAACTTTCTAAGATGTTGGTTATTAATAATAACTTCTCACATTATGAAACTATCCCTTTTGTCATTTCTGATGGCACAATTCCATTCTATTAAATTTCACTAAATTCATTAATCATCATTTATTCAGTCATTGTCCAAATGATGGGTATTGACTTCTGTTTTGTTTGCTACCATAATAATGGCTACAAATCCTTTTTTTAAATTATTTTATATATGCCTTATTTCTTTCATTTTTTATTTCTTTAGAATTTGGTTCTACTAGTGGTATTGCTGGGGCTACTTACCTTGCAAAATTGTCATGATAAGAGTATCCTTTAAAATTTAGAAGTTATATAAAATCACTCAAGATTTAAAGTCAGTGAAGTGTCTTCTGCAAAAAGATGGGTAAAAAGATAAATACCTGTCCGTCCAGAAAGAAAATAGAACAAGGTGGCATGGGGAGAAGTTTCCACTATTCCAAATGTACAAGACAGAAGAATCATACAAGCCCACAATTGGGAGGAATTTGATCCAACTAGAAGATAACCAAGAAAATATCCATTACAGGCAAATATCTGTCTATTCTTTAAGCATATTCCAGATACTCACTTTGGGGATATATTGAAGCAGGAATTATTTTATAGGTAAGTGGAAACACATTAAGGTTCCTTTCCACTCAGAAATTCTGTAGTGCTTCCGTATAGGTCCTCCTACCTCCTTTTAAAAAAGACTGGTGAGATCAAGTGGCAATACCTAGTTTATAGTAAATATATGATAAATCCACAATGACCATTCTCTTCGCCAAAAGGAAGACTTATTAAATAGAAGAGTTTATAGACAAAATAAGAGACAATGACACCAGGAGTGGCAAGTATGAAATAAACTTAGGAGAGCATACAGATAGCAAGGAAAAAAAAATACAAGTGTCCCAGGGGAACTCACAATTAACCAGGAGAAAGGAAACACTCTGTGAGATGAAAATAAGCCATTGATTGACAGATTAGACTGACCAAAGTTATCTAGAATAAGGAGAAAGATGCCATTAGAGGAAGGTATTATGAAGGGAATGAGAGAAAAAACTTCATAGTGGGCTTAGTTCTGAAAAGGAATTAGCAAAGATGTTCATCAAAAATAGATATTTTATAGGAGAAATATAGCCTTGAGGTTTCCTAAGTGCAGAGGTGTGAACTCAAGAGGGAGGGTCAGTAAAGCTAGATAGAATTCACCTGGCAGACCAAGTCTTAGACATATCTAAAGATATGTCAATCAAAGTAGCCTAGGAAAGCTAACTTCCATTTAGTATTCAATTTTGATATATAGAGTTTATGAGTGTTTTAACTTAGGGTAATAATATAGTCTGGAAAAGCCAAGTTCCCAACAAGTTTGTCTCAAAGGTTGTTGTGAATGTTTTTAAGTGCTAAGTAAATTGGAGATTGGATGGATGAATTAACAAGAGACTCTGAATTCACAATTCTATAAGTACAGAAATTGGGCTTCTCCCTGAAAGAAGAACAGAGTAAGTCACATCAAGGCCATGGAACATTTACAAAACTTCACTTTTTCTATGAGTTGTGCTTGTCTCTCATCATGCTCCTTCACATTAAGTCTAGTTTTTTCTCTTGGCAACTTGCATCCACTCCTCCTAGTTCAGCCCTCTGGGGATAAACACTATATATTCCTTCATAGAACAATCCTGCATAAACTTATAGAAAGCTATCATTCCCCTCTAAATTTTCTTTTCTCAAAGCTAAATTATACCAATTCCTCCACCTATCCTATGGACCTGAGATTTCTCTTTACCACTCCAATAATACTTCTCTAAATGCTGTGTCTTATCTGTATTAGGTGATTCTTAGACTTGAACTCATTATCCTACATGTAGCCTCATCATACCATGTAATAATAGTCCTATTACCCAATTCTGGGTAATCTTGGAAATTATGCTTTTATCATTAAGTCATGAAGCTTCTAATCCCTGGAATTCACAAGATCTCTGTCAGAAGATCTTCTTCCATACTGTATTTATAAAGTTGATTTTTAACCCTACTAAAGGTTTTGCATTTGTCCCTTTTCATGTTCTTAAATATGGCCCAATGGAAGAGTTTGCCAAAATTAAGAAATCAATTAATAAACATTAAATTTATCTGAAGAACTATGAAAAATATGAGGATTTTAAAAAGAGGCCTAGGACAGCCTCTGCTCTCCAGGCTTTAAGAAGGAAAAGCATTTTTTTTATAGTCTGACTCTATTACTATTTTACTGTAATTATCAAGAGTTATAGTGGTGTGTTTTGTTGTTGCATTACAAAGATGTTGATTCTGTTTTCAATGTATTTGCTTCCCCTTCTATGTTTCACTTACCATTATGCAAAACAAATCTATGATTGGATTCGAAATACAAAATACCACATTTTCCATCAACCTCCCTTAGGGGAATGCCTTGAGAGGGCGGAGCCAAGATGGCGGAGAAGGCACACCGATTTTGCTCTTCTTACCCCTTTATCAATATTTATCGAGCCTCAAAAAGTCTTGACTGCTAAAGTAAAGATAAGAAATAGAAAACTCACCAGCGGAAGAAAACTGCAATCTCGCCAAAAAAGGTTGGTTCCGGGGCCAGGGGGGCGAGACTGGGGGAGAAATTAGGTTCCGGGAGAGTCTCAAACCAAAGTGAAAACACAGATTCAGTAGGGCCCCAACCCGGTAAGGGGCTTTTCCCGGGAGTTGTGATCCTGCCGCAAAGACGCAGCCGGGTTAGCCCCAATCTGCACAGTGGGGAGCCGGTTGGGGCCAAGAGCCCGGGCTGAGATGGAAGAGACACTGGGGCAACGGGCAGTTCGGTCGCGGGTCGGGCCCAAACCCCACCCCAAGACCTCTGGCCTGGGGCAGGACACTTTACCCCTTTAATTAGCCGAGGGCAACCAACCCACCCAGCCCAACTGGACACTTCAATAGCCGCCTGTGCTGAATCCACTTCCTGTGGGGGGAAGACCTCCCGAGCATCCCATACCTCAGAGCCGGAAATCGGTTTACATCTCCCTGCCCAGAGGAAGCTGGAACCCCTTGCCTAGAGACCCCACCCAAAGTTTTAAAACAGAATAAAAAAGATGAAAAAGAACAATGACAGCTTTATGCAAAAAGAGCAGGTCAGCAAACTAAGAACCCAAACAGAAAAATGCACGACTGTCCTCCCACAGATGCTCCCTAGAAGAGACCATTAAAAGTCTCAAAAGAGAGTTAGAAGAAAATGGGGAAAGCAAAAATTAAAGAGCAACAACTTCCTGAAACGAATTAAAAAAGTAAAAAATCTCAGGAAAGTAAGAATTGTGAATTGAAAAAATAAAGAATTCTAGAAAGTAGGATTTGTGAATTGAAAAAGAAAAGAACTGCAAGAAAGTAGGATCTGTGAATTGAAAGAAAATAATTCACTAAAAAATTAGGAAATGGAAAAATTCCCAGACCAAAAAACAATACATTTAAAAACCTTTAATATAAGAAAGAAGTAAAAAAAGAAAAAAGAAAAAATTCTTAAAAATTAGAATCAAATGTAATGATTCATTGAGACAGCAAGAATCAGTTACAAAACAAAATAACATACTGAAAAAACCATGAATTATCTATTTTAAAAACGAAGACTTGGAAAAATAGATCTAGGAGAGATAATCTGAGGATTATTGACTTGAAAACTATGATGAAAAAAAGAGCCAGATATATTTTGCAAGAAATCATCAAAGAAACTGCCCAGATGTAATAGAACGAAGGTAAAAAATAGGCATTAAAGAATTCATCGACCACCTTCTGAAAGAAACCCAAAATAAAAACCCCAAGGAATATTTTCAAATTTGAACCGAAAGGAAAAATTTTACAAGCAGCCAAAAAAAAAAAAAACATTTAAATACCGAGGTGCCCAAAAAGACTACCCAAGATCTCGCCCAATTAAAGGACCAAGGGCCTAACTGAATTCCAAAAGAAAAGAAGTTGGGATGCCCAAAGAATAAACTACCAGCTACAGAGCATTTTCTTCCAGGGAAGAAGATAATTTAATGAAACAAATGAATTCCATTTGTTTCTAAGGAAAACCAGAACTAAATAAAAATTTGATTCCAACGTAGAACTAAGAGATGCAGAAAAGGTAAAATGACTCTTAAGAATTGTATTTCTGTTGTAGATATACAAAACAATACATGTATAATTTGATTTTACTGATATAAATAAAAAAGGAAGTAGATATGGAAAAGGGATAATGGCAGAAAAGGTGGGAAGGAGGATAAAAAGAGGGAAAACATCCCAGAAGAGGCAAAAGGAAACTTACAATCTGAGGAATTTAGAGAGGGGGAATATTGTGTGAATTTACCTTCATCAGATGGCTAAAGAAAAAATAATTACTTTATTTTAGAGAAAATTTCTGCCCCATTACAAACGGGGGAGGGGAAAAGAAAAAGAGTAATAAGGGAAGGAAGGGGAAAAGACTCAAAGGGGAGGGAGGAATTATAAAGAGGGTAAGCATCGGGATACAAGAGGGGCATAAATTTAAAAGGGGAAAGAGGGGGTTGGGGAGGCAAGAATAAGTGCATAATCTGGGGTTATTAGATGACAGGAAATACAAATTTAGTAATTCTAACCGTAAATGTGAATGGGATGAACTCCCCCATAAAGAGGAGGCAGATAAGACTGGACCAAAGTCAGAACCCTACAATATGTTGTTTACAAGAAACACATTTAAAGCAGGAGATACATAGAGTAAAGGTAAAAGGCTGGAGAAAACTATTATGCTTCAGGTGAAGTCAAAAAGAGGGGTATATCCTTATTCAGACGAAAAAGCAAAATGATTATTAAAAGAAAAAGGAAGGAAACTAATCCGCTGGCTAGATAAACAACGAAGCAAATCAATATTAAAAATATATGCACCAAGTAGTATATCCAACTTCCTAAAGGAGAAAAGAGAGGAAGAAGAAATAGAAAAAAAACTGTAATAGGGAGACCAACCTGATTTCAGAATTAGAAAATCAAACCACAAAACAAATAAGAAAGAAATTAAAAATAAATAGAATATTAGAAAAATTAGGGTTAGATCTTGGAGAAAATTGAATGGAGATAGAAAGGGAATATTTTCTTTCCCGGTTATGGAATCTATTCAAAATTGACCATATATTAGGAAAAAGACCCAAAATTAAATGCAAGAAAGCAGAAATAGTAAATGCTTTCTTTTCAGATCATGATGCAATAAAAACTACCCAACAAAAAGTTAGGGGAAATAGACCAAAAAGTAATTGGAAACTAAAAACTATCTTAAAGAATGATTGGGTGAAGAGCAAATTATAGATACAATTTAATTTCACTAAGATAATGAAAATGATGAGACATCATACCAAAATTTGTGGATGCAAGCAAAGTAATAAGAGGGAATTTTTTTCCAGAGGCTTACTTGAATAAAACAAAAAGAAAAGAAAAAGGGCTTAACTAAAAAAAACTAAAAGACCAAATTAAACCCCCAATCAAAATAAATTGTTTAAAAAAAAAGGAGAAATTAAAAATTGAAAGAAAAAAAACAGAACTAATTAAAAACTAAGAGTTGGCTCATGAAAAGCCAAAAAATAGATGTTTTAAAACTGATTAAAAAAGGAGGGAGGAAAAAGAAATTAGGTCTTAAAATAAAAGGGAGAACTTTCCACCAATGAAGAGGAAAAGAGAAATAATAAGGAGTTATTTTGCTAACTTTATGCCAAAAATTTGATAACCCAAGGAAATGGATGACTACCCCAAAAATATAATACCAGACTAATAGAGGAGGAAGAAATTTTGAATAGTCCCATTTCAGAAAAAGAAATAGAAAGGAATTAAACAACCCCTAAGAAAAAAATCCCCAGGACCAGATGGATTTACATGTGAATTCTACCAAAATTTAAAGAACAATTCCAAGTATATAAATTATTTGAAAAATAGGGAAAAGGAGTCCTATAAATTCCTTCTTGACACAGACATGGTACTGAACCTAAACCAGGTAGGTTTAAAACAAGAAAGAAAATTATATACCAATCTTTCTAATGAATATTGGTGCTAAAATCTTAAATAAGATATTAGCAAAAGACTAAAGAAAATCATCTCCGGATAATACACTATGATCAAGTAGGTTTATACCAGGAATGCAGGGTGGTTAATATTAGAAAACATCAATATAATTCCATGTTAATAACCAAATTAACAAAACCGATGATCATCTAATAGATGTAGAAAAGCATTTGATAAAAATCCAACATCCATTCGTAAAAAACACTTGAGAGTATAGGAATAAATATTTTCCTTAAAATAATCAGCAGCACTATTTAAAACCACGTAACATCATATGTAATAGACAAACTGCAACCATTCCCAATAAGATCTGAGGAAAAATTGCCCACTATCACCTTTTACTATTTAAATTGTATTAGAAATGCTAGCTTTGGCAATAAGAGCTGAGAAAGAGATTAAAGAAATAAGAATAGGCAATGAGGAAACCAAATTATCACTCTTTGGCGATGACATGGTGGTATACTTAGAGAACCCCAGAGATTGTACTAAAAAGTTATTAGAAATAATCCACAACTTTAGCAAAGTATGACCCACATAAGTCATCAGCATTCTTATATATCACTAACAAAATCCAACAGTCAGAGTTACAAAGAGAAATTCCATTTAAAGTAACTAGTAATAATATAAAATATTTAGAATCTATCTGCCAAGGGAAAACCGAAACATGACAAAATTACAGACCACTTTTCAAAAATTAAGTCTGATCTAACCAATTGAAAAGTATTAAATGCTTGATAGGGAAAATTATAATAAAGATGAAATATTATAAAACTAATCTATTTATTTAGCGCTATACCAATCAGATTAAAAACTATTTTAATGACCTAGAAAAATAAAACAAAATTTATGGAAAACAAAGGTCAAGAATTTAAGGAATTAATGAAAAAAAATCAAATAAGGTGGTTTACTTAAGGTCTAAAATTATATTATAGAGAAGCAGTTACCAAAACTATTTGGTATTTAAGGAATAGATTGTTGATCAGTAGAATAGGTTACATTCAAGGGATAAAACAGTCAACAAATATAGCAACCTAGTCTTTGAAAACCCAAGATCCAGCTTTGGGATAAGAACTTACTGTTTGGTAAAAATTGCTGGGAAAATTGGAATCTAATATGGCAGAAACTAGGCATTGATCCATACTTAACACCATACACCAGATAAGGTCAAAATGGGTTCATGACCTAGGCACAAAGAATGAAATTATTAATAAATTAGAGGAACACAGGATAGTTTACCTCTCAGACCTGAAGGGAAGGTCTTTATGACCAAAGAAGAACTAGAGATCATTACTGATCACAAATAGAAAATTTCGATTATACCAAACTGAAAAGTTTTTGTACAAACAAAACTAATGCAGACAAGATGAGAAGGAAGCAATAAACTGGGAAAATATTTTTACAGTCAAAGGTTCTGATAAAGGCCTTATTTCCAAAATATATAGAGAATTAACCTAATTTATAAAAATCAAGCCATTCTCCAATTGAAAAATGGTCAAAGGATATGAACAGACAACCTCAGATGAAGATATTGAAACTATTTCTAATCATATGAAAAGATGCCCAAGTCATTATTAATCAGAGAAAGTCAAATTAGACAACTCTAAGATACTACTACACATCTCAGATTGGCTAAGATGACAGGAAAAATAATGATGATTGTTGGAGGGATGTGGGAAAACTGGGACATTGATGCATTGTTGGTGGAGTTGGAACGAATCCAACCATTGTGGAGAGATTTGGAACTATGCTCAAAAGTTATCAAACTGTGCATATCCTTTGATCCAGGTGTTACTACTGGGATTATATCCCAAAGAGATTATAAAGAAGGAAAGGGACCTGTATGTGCACAAATGTTTGTGGCATCCCTTTGTAGTAGCTAGAACTGGAAACTGAATGGATGCCCATCAGTTGGAGAATGGCTGAAAAATTGTATATGAATATTATGGAATATTACTGTTCTGTAAGAAATGACCAACAGGATGATTTCAGAAAGGCCTGGAGAGATTTACACGAACTGATGCTGGAGTGAAATGAGCAGGACCAGGAGATCATTATATACTTCAACAACAATACTATATGATGACCAGTTCTGATGGACCTGGCCATCCTCAGCAACGAGATCAACCAAATCATTTCCAATGGAGCAGTAATGAACTGAACCAGCTATGCCCAGAGAAAGAACCTGGGAGATGACTAAAAACCATTACATTGAATTCCCAATCCCTATATTTATGCCCACCTGCATTTTTGATTTCCTTCACAAGCTAATTGTACAAGATTTCAGAGTCTGATTCTTTTTGTACAGCAAAATAACGTTTTGGTCATTTATACTTATTGTGTATCTAATCTAAATTTTAATGTACTTAACATCTACTGGTCATCCTGCCATCTGGGAGAGGGGGTGGGGGGTAAGAGGTGAAAAATTGGAACAAGAGGTTTGGCAATTGTTAATGCTGTAAAGTTACCCATGCATATATCCTGTAAATAAAAGGCTATTAAATTAAAACAAAAAAAAGGAATAAGCCTTAAGACAAAAGGTTTAAAAAGAAGCAATACCTTTTCTTCCTGAGTTCACAAAGAAGAAAATGGGAAAGAAAAGAAAAAGATGGAGCACCAGGTTGTGGTCTCCAAATTCCTTATTCAGTTTTGACATGGCAAAGGCTTTAGTTAGAAAGAGAAATGTTGAGCAAATACATCTAGGATAATCCTGCTACTTCAGCACCCTCTAAAGGGACAACAATCTGATGGATAATTAGACTAAAAAGAAAAATTAGTTGAGTGAATGGTAACCACCTATCATAGCGTGATTCAAGGTTAAGCCTTGTTTCTCCAATTCTATATAATTAGCTGATAAACTCACCCGCATTTATTAGGTATCTTTAATGTGATTTTGCACTGGCTACACTCCATGCCTGAAATGTTCTGCATCCTTAGTGACATCCCTTAAAATTCAGATCAAATCCCACCTTTGCCCTGAGGCTATGTCAAGAAGCTTAAAGTCTACAAGCAAGCACATAATTGTTCTGCTTTTCTTAGCACTAGTCTGACTACATCTTTTGTGTTATAGTTAGTTCAAAGAACTACAATTTAGGGAAAGATGAGAAAAGTGAGTGAATTAATCAACTAAGTGTTGTTGTAGATGGAGGGCTTGCCCTGGAGTCAGGATATTTCCTACCTTAGACACTTATTCCTTTCCTTCCATAAATACTCAAAAAAAAAAAAAAAAAAAAAAAAAAAAAAAACAAATTCCTTTTATTGAATAGAAATCTTTTTGTTCATAACTTCAAATTATTACACTTAGTTCTGCCCTCTGGGGCCATGCTGTGCAACTTTTCTCTTTCTGCCATTTGACAACCCTTCAACATTTGAATATAGCAATCATATGCCCACTAAGTCTTCTCTCCTCCAGGCTATACAAGTATAAATCCTCTAAGTGATGGATTTTAATGCCCTCATCTTCATAGTGTCCCCATCTAGATGAGCTCTAGCTTGTCAATGGTCCTGCAAAAATATGATGCCCCAAATTAGATGCAATATCAGAGATGTATTCTCATTAGCACAGTCCCTGGAATGGAGTAAAAGCTTAATGAATGCTTTTTGACTATGATTAATGTACTGTAACTTCCTTAGTTCCAGAAACAAAACTTCATTTATTAGAGCCTAAAATTACATGACCTTGACTACCATAATTATAAAGAAGATAGAGGATTTTTCCCCTCCTGTGATTTTCCTAGTCCTTTACCAACTGAATATTCACAACTCTTGGAGGTGTGAATTCAACTGATCTAGTCTACCAACGTACATACTTTGTGTAGTATGCCTGAACTGCTCACTATCACAAAGGTGAGAGACTCTGGAGAACTATGGAAATCAGGAAAAGCATTAGTTGAAAGAGAGACTTAGAAAAGATTCTCAGAGAATCTCATCCAAAAAAAGTGACATATAGGATTTCTGAAGTAAACCCTCTGAAGAAGGGGGCACGAAATGAGGTAGTTAGGAGAAGATTCCAAGGAACTTGAGAAAGATGAGGATGAGAGATAGTATGATGGACAATGAGAAAGAAAAAGCACAAAAAAGAAAGGGAAGAAGAGCAGGAGAAAGTTGATTACTATTTGCCCATGAAGCCAAGCCAAAAGAGATCCTTTTTGGCTTCCTTCAAGCAAGACTCAACTTGAATCCTATCATGTCTACATGGCTACTTTTATTGGTTCCTTCCTCCTTCATTGTTCTTGTCCATCTCCACACATCATTGTGAAATAAATTAGTGACCAACTCTTGAATAAATGAAAGGTGACATCTATACTTTGGTGGTACTTAATAAAGATAGAATGCTGGATAAGCAGTCAGGAAAAACTAAGTGCCAATTCAACTTCACACATTCACCAATTTTGTGATGCTGAGCAAGCTATTTGCCCTCATATTGGATAATCTATCCATGCTTCAGTTTTCTCATCTATAAAATGGGAATAATAATAATGGCACCCAGTACCCAGGGATTCTTGGGGGATAAAAGGAAATAATATCTGTGAAGAGCTTTGAAAGTAAAGAAACAAACAAAAAACTATGCAAATGCAATGGCAATGATTATTAGCTATTAAAATAATTATTAATAATGTTGGAATAATTATAATATGTCTTCTTCTTGTTACATGAAAGCTTACATGGAGCAAGTCATTAATGGCATGACCAACCTTTACTTGGGAACCGACACTCACAGGCAATATCGCTCAAAGAAATGATGGATGTGGAAAATAACTTTGTGATTCTCTTACCTGGCTTCAAGCTAAAAGTTCTTCCTAAAGACTTGCAGCTATACTCAGAGATGTAGGTTAAGGGTAGATGCTAGGAATGAGCATGACTGGGGTGACCTTGTGTTTTGACCCCCCTCTTCCATATCATTAATGGTTATTTTTGAAGCTGGAGATGCTTCAGGCCCTGAACATCCATGAGTAGATTGTTATACTGGGAAACCACTTGTGACTAAAAAGAAGAACACTTGATTCAATGTGGCCATAGATGAGAAACAACATTCATATTAGGTATTCATATTAGCTATATTATCAAAATCATTAATGGCCATTCATGGTACCTTCTTAGCCTTGAAAGGGCAAGATCTGGTTCCAAAAACAGTCTTGATCATGTCATGTTAGTAGTTCCTTCTTACCTCCTTCCCTTTTCACTTTTCCCTTCTCACTTTTCAATGAGGTGGGAGAAGGTTCACCATAAATTGAATATGTCTAAATTTTTTCTCTTAAAGCCAATTCTGATGGCAGTAAGATACCCACTATATTCATCCCCCTCCATTCTTTCTCTCAGATATAATAGGTTTCCTTTGCCTCTTTGTGATATGTAGTACCCCCACTTTACCCTTTTCTGGTACAATGTCCTTTCCACCTCTAGTTTCTAGAACAAGGTATACATGTATTATTTATACATCTTTATAGCAGAAATATAGTTCCCAAGATTTCTTTTTACTTTTTTAGGTTTCTCTTGAGTTCTATATTTGTAGATCAAACTTTTGGTTAAGTTCTGTTTTTTTCATCAAAAATAGGTGAAAGTCACTTATTGTGTTGAATGACCATCTTCTTCCCTGGCAAAAGATGCTCATTTTGGCTGGGTAAATTATTTTTGGTTGCATAACAAGTCCCTTAGCCTTTTGGAATATCATATCCCAGGCCCTTTGATCTTTTAATGTGGATGCTGCTAGATCCTGGGTAATCCTTATTGTGGCTCCTCCATATTTGAATTGGGTTTTTCTAGCACCTTGCAGTATTTTTTTCCTTCGTCTGAAGGTTCTGGCATTTGGTCTCTATATTTCTTGGTGTTTTGATTTTAGGATCCCTTTCAGTAGGTGATCAATGAATTCTTTCAATGTCTATTTTACCCTCTGTTTCTATGACTTCTGGGCAGTTCTCTTTGATAATTTACTGGAAAATAGTGTCCAGACTCTTTCTTTTTCATCATATTTTTCTGGGAGTCCAATAATTCCAGATTGTCTCTCCTAGACCCATTATCCAGGTCTGTTGGTTTCCCAAGAATAAATTTAACATTTTTCTCCATTGTTTCATTTTTTTGGTTTTGCTTGACTGATTCTTGTTGTCTCCTCGAGTCATTCAATTCCATTTGTTCGATTCTGATTTTCAATGAAGTATTTTCTTCACTCACTTTTTTATGTCTTTTTCTAATTGTCCAATTTGTTCTATGGAATGTTTTTCCATTTCGCCCATTTTATTCTTTAGAAAGCTATTTTCTGTTTCCAGTTCACTAATCCTATTTTTCAAGGATTTGATTTCTTTATCCATTCTGTCTTTAAGTGAGTGGGATAACTTCTCCAGACTCTCTTGCCAAGCCACCCTCTCCTTTTCCCATTTTTCTTCTAACTCTCTTGTGAGAGGCTTTTTAATTTATTCTATGAGATTCATCTGTGCTGAGGAACAGATGATCTCCTCCTTTGAGGATTTACCTGGAGACAGTCTGTTTTTAGTCTCCTCAGGGTTTAGAGTCTGTTCTCTGTCCATATAAAAGCTGTCAATCATTAAGGTCCTTTTCAATTTTTTGCTCATTTTGTCAGAGAAGAATCAGAGACAAACTAGCAAAGAAAAAAAGAAAAAAAAAAAAACCCCAAATGGAATCTACTTTTTGGCGGGGGGAGGGGCTGGGTGGCGTTACCGAGCTTCCTCTACAGACTGCAGGGGCAGCATCGAGGCACTAGCAGGACTGTGCTGCACCTGCGCTCTGAGACTCTGAGAGCGTGCTGAGATGCTGTGGGGGAGGAGTGGCCAGATCCTGAGAAACTCCAGCTGTTTGGGGTTGAATTCTTCACCCCCGTTTTTTTTAGCTTCTCTGCTGGGCTACTGACTTGCTGCCAGGGCAAAGTATCCAAGCCTGTAGCAAAGCTCTCCCTGCAGAGGGGCTGAGATCACACCCCAACCCCCTCCGGTCTGCTCAGCTGTGAGCTGCCTGCTGGGCTCCCACTGCCACTGCCCTCAGCCTGTGCCCAATCTAAAACCATATTTCCCTTGAGCAAAAACAGACCTTTCCTGGTGAATCTCAAGGATGTCTTCTCTTGGTAACTATTTGTGGGGTTTTTTTTCAGTCAAGCATTAATTCAGAGGCTTGTAATGAGATGGATTCTGAGAGAAAATGTGGAGTTTACACAGCTGTGTGCCTCCTTGCCGCCATCTTGGCCAGAAGTCCTCTCCTTCTTACCTCAAGAACAAACATAAAACTCTGGAAACACATTGGAAATAGAGTTCTACTTTAACAAAGAGTTAAGGATAATAAAAAAAAATGAAAAAAAAAAACAAAAAAACAAACAAACAAAAAAAAAAAAACAAAGAGTTAAGGAAAATGAACAGACTACCAAAAGACAGTTTCTGACCATTAAAAGTTATTATGGTAACAAAAGTAATCAAAATACACATTCAAAAAATGATAACAAAGTCAAAACTCCTACATCCAAAGCCTCTAAGAAAAATAAGAATTAGATACAAGCCATGGAAGGGCTCCAAAGGGATTTTGAAAATCAAATAAGAGAGATAGAGGAAGAATTAGGGAAAAATGAGAGTGGTGAAAAAGGAAATACAAAAAGCTAATGAGGAAAAGAATGTGTTCAAAAGCAAAATTGGCCAATTAGGAAAAAAGTACAAAAGTTTACTAAGGAAAATAATGTCTTAAAAATAGAACTGAAGAAATAGAAGCTAATGACTTTGTAAGAAATCAAAATACAATCAAGCAAAACCCCCAAAAATGAAAAACATAGGAAAAATGTGAAATAACTCTTTGGAAAAAACAATTGATGTGATAAATAGATCCAGAAGAGATAAATTTTAAATTATTATTCTCCCTGAAAGTCATGATCAAAAAAAGAGCTTGGACATCATCTTTCAAGAAATGATCAAAGAAAATCGTCCTGATATTCTAGAACCAGAGGGTAAAATAGAAATTGAAATAATACATTGATTCACTCCCTGAAAGAGATCCCAAAATAAAAACTCCCAGGAATATTATAAATAAATTCTAGAACTCCTAGATCAAGACAAAAATATTGCAAGCATCCAGAAAGAAACAATTTAAGTATAGTGGAGCCACAGTTAGGAAGATACAAGGTTTAGCAGCTTTTACATTAAAGGACTGGAAAGTTTAAAATATGATCTTCCTATGAGCAATGAACTAGGATTACAACCAAGAAAAGAACTACAAGCAGCAAAACTGAGTTTAATCTTTCAAAGGAAAATGTGGTCATTCAATGAAATAGAGGATTTTCAAGCATTCAGGATGAAAAGACCAGAGATGAATGGAAAATCTGATTTTCAAATACAGGACTCTGGAAAAGCTTAAGGAGATAATCAGGAAAGTGATATCATAGGGGACTTATTAGGATGTATCAGTTTACATTCCTACATGGGAAGATGATACTTGTAATTCATTATAACTTTCTCATTATTGTGGCAGTTAAAAGGAATATAGACAGAAGCCACCAATGTCAGTTGAATATGAAGGGATATCATTTTTTTCAAATGATGAAATTAAAGGGCAAGAGAAGAATGTACTGGGGTAAAGGGAAAGGGTAAAATGGAACAGTACAAATTATCTGTCCAAAAAAGAAGCTAGAAAAAGTTTTTACAGTGGAGGGGAAGGAGGAAGGAGAGGGTGGGAAAGCAAACTCAATTCTCATCAGAATTGGTTCAAAGAGGAAATAATATATATAATCAATATGGTTATAGAAATCTATCTTACTCTGTAGGAAAATAGATGGGGAATCGGATATAGGACTTGATGGAGGATGATATAAAAGAGGGCATATCAGGGGAGGGAGTAGTCAGTGCCAAAATACTTTTGAGGAGGGACAGGGTAAAAGGAAACAGAAAATAAATGGGGGGGTATGGTTAGTAATAATAATTGTAAAAATAATTTTGAAGTAAGTTTCCCTGATAAGGCCTCATTTCTCAAGCATAGATTAACATATAAATTTATAAAAAAAGGAAGAGCCATGCCTCAATTGATAAATAGTCAAAACATGTAATCTATGTGCTATAAATTCATGGATATCCTTTGACCTAACAACACTACTAGGCATGAATAGCAAAAGAGATTCAAAAAAGAAAAGGAAATTTATCTATATGTATAAAATATTCATAACTGCTCTCTTTTTGGGAAAAATTTATTGGAAATTAAAGGGTGACCCATCAATTAGAGAATGGCTAAATAAAGTGTGGAATGTGTTTGTAATAAGATATTATTGTTCTATGGGAAATGATGAGCAGGATGCTCTCAGGAAAAAATAATGCCAACAACCTGGAAAGTCCTGCACAAACTCAAGCAAAGTGAGATGTATTATATACCAAGAATTAGCAATGTTCTGGAATTTCCAGCTGTAAATGAATTTGCTATTTGCATTAGTATAATCATCCATGACTACTCTGAATGAGTTATACTCTGAATGAGTATATATATATAAAATAAAAAATTTTAATCATATGCAGAGAAGGAACTGATAATGTCTGAATACAGATTGAAGCTCTCTCTCTTTCTCTCTCTCAAACTTATTTTTTCTTGAGTTGAGATATTGGCAACTGTGATTCTATAGACTGGCTCCCCTTTATAATCCAATCTATTTTTTTATTCATTTAAAAAATTTTTTTCCTGAAAAACAGTTCATGTATTCTACTCTGGGTTCTATTCCTGATTCTGGATTTCTTCATCTACTCTACTCATCATGTATTCCTCCATCACCATCCCAGATTTCCATACAGATTAAAGGGAACTCTCGCTGTTGCTCTCACTCTTCCCCACCTCTCTTAAACTTAATTTTTCTTAAGGGTTGTTATTTTCATTAGGATGGGGGAATCTATGTTTTCTTTCACAATTTGATTTTTATGAAAATATTTTGCATAACTTTACTTGTGGTTTCTTTTTTGTGTGTGGGGATAAGGAAGAGAATCTATAACTCAAAAATTTTAAAAACAAATGTAAAAAATGTTCTCAATATATTGAACTGGGGAAAATATTAAATGAATAAAATTAAAATAAAAATAAAGATGATACTTTTTTATTATTACATGTTTTTATTTACAAAACATATGCATGGGTAATTTTTCAACATTTACTCTTGCAAAACCTTCTGTTCCAACTTTTCCTCTCCTTCCTCCCACCCTCTCTCCTTGATGGCAAGTAGTACAATATATGCTAAATATATAAAAGTATATGTTAAATCACATATATATGTATATATGCATATTTACATAGTTATCTCACTTCACAAGAAAAATCAGATCCAGGGGGGAAAAAAAAAAAACTTGAAAAGGAAAACATAAATGCAAGCAAACAATAACCGAAAGAGTAAAAATGCTATGTTGTGGTGCCCACTCAGTTCCGATAGTCCTCTCTTTGGGTGTAGATGGCTCTATTCATCACTGAACAAGTGGAACTTGTTTGAATTATCTCATTGTTGAAGAGAGCCACATCCATCAGAATTGATCATCGTATAATCTTGTTGCTGTGTATAATGATCCCCTGGTTCTGTTTATTTCATTTAGCATCAATTCATGTAAATCTCTCCAGGCCTCTCTAAAATCATCTTGTTAGTCATTTCTTACAGAACAATAATATTCCATAACATTCATGTACCACAATTTATTCAGGTCCAGTTTCTAGCCACTACACAAAGGGCTGCCACAAACATTTTTTTTAAATATGTGGGTCCCTGTCCCTTCTCTAAGATCTCTTTGGGATATAAGCCCAGTAATAACACTGCTGGGTTAAAGGGTATGCACAGTTTGATAACTTTTTGAGCATAGTTCCAAATTGTTCTCCAGAATGGTTGGATTCATTTACAATTCCACCAATAACATATCAGTGTCCCAGTTTTCCCACATCCCCTCCAACATTCATAATTATCTTTTCCTGTCATCTTAGCCAACCTGAAAGGTGTGTGAAGGTGATACTTCTTGAACACAAAGAAGGAGAATAGAATCTGTAGGAAGTGCAGATACTCCATCCTGACCCTGTTCGTTTGTTTCTATGACTCTAGTTAATGCTATCTTTAAAAAAAAAAGTATGAAAGAAGAAAAAAATAAGCAAAGAAAAGAAAAAAGAGAAAAGAAAAGAAAATCTGTAGCATATCCCTGACTTCTTTCCCCCACATCCAAGAGGACAGACAGAGAGTTGATTCTTTTCACATTTACTAATAAATCATGTTGTCTTCAAAATTGTCAATTGTTTGATCAAACCTAGCTTAAATTTCACAAGTACTAAGACAGCTGCTGATTTGCATTTTTCCTTCCAATATTTTTAACTGTTATTTCCTTCCCTTGATTTTGGAATATTTGCAAAGATAAAACTTGATTGACCTTTTTATTTTGAAAAAAGGTTGGGAGGGAAATGAAAAAAGAAAAAAAAAAAGTTGTTATATCTGGAATTTTTAAATAAAAGACAGAGTTGATTTTTCTTTCCTTTCTATTTATAGTGAAAATTGAGTTTAAAAAAAATCTAAAATCATTTTTAAATACTATCTTGAGAATATTAGAAAATTAGGACCTTTTTAGAGTCTGAATTTACATACCATAATTGTTATTTTCATTATTTTGTTTTAGAGATTTTCAATCTTCTTTTTAATGAAAATTATTTAAACTTAATTTATCAAGTTATTACGTCTTACCAAATAAAAAAACTTTTTTCATTAAATTAATCAATTTTTCTATAGCCAATTTCTTAGATTTTTAAAATTACTTTTACTCAAATTTTTTTCCTTTATTTTACTTTCCAAATGTTATCTGTCAATTAAGAAAATACCTTTTCCTTTAAAAACCAAATTTCAAGCAAAAAAAATTTACAAATAGCTTCTGTGCTTACTTTTATGACTTAAAAACACAAACAAAAATTAACACCTAAACAAGGAAAGTGGAAAAAGCAAATCATTTAAAAAAAAAAAAAAAAACCAATCAAAATATTCTTCCCATAAGCGTCCAACCCATTTCGGAATCAAGTTCGAAAAAAAAACCAAATTAATTTTAACTATTTCATAAAATTGAATTTGGAGAGGGAACAAGAGGGGAAAACACCAACTTTCAAGTTTCCTTCCCCAAAATCCCCAAAAAGTCTGACTCCAAAAAGATAAGAAGAGAACAACCCACCTAAAGAAAACCAGCCCCAAAAAGGTTGGTTCCGGGGCCAGGGGGAACAAGCAGACAGGAGAGAAATTTGGGTTCCGGGAGAGTCCCAAACGAGGGTAAGGCACAGATCTCAGCACCGCCAACCCCAACCCGCAGACGGGCCCTTGGGGAGGGACCGGCCAGCAGGAAACGCCCAGTCCAACTGGCGGGGAGCCGGCTGGGGCCAAGAGTTTTCCAGGGCCTTTGCATCAGGCAAGACACGGGCGAGTTTGTGGGGTCGCGTCGCTCAAATGCCCACAAGGGCTCACCTGGGGCCAAACCCCACCACTTGCCCCAGGGCAAGATAACCACCACCCACCAAGCTTTGAACTCAGCCATCAAATTCCAAAAACCCCCCCCCCGGGGGGAAAAAACCCCTAAAAAACCCCCCAAAACCCCCAAACCGAAAAAAATGAAAAACCCCCGTTTGCAGAAAAAGGGCAAAACCCCTAAGAGACCTCCAAAAACTCAAGCCCTTCAAAAAAAGGAATAAAAAGTAAAAAAGAAGAAAATGGGGAAAGGAAAGAGAAGTTTACAAGAAAAAAAACCCCCGAAAAGAATTGAAAAAGTTAAAAACCCAGGAAGCAGGGGAAAAAATTGGGAATTGGAAAAAAAAAACTAGGAAAGAAGAATTGTGAATTGAAAAAAAAAGAATTTCCGAAAGAGGATTTTGGGAATTGAAAAGACAAAGAACCCAAAAAGAAGGATCCGGAATTGAAAAACAAAGAAACGAAGAAAGAGGATCGTGAATTGAAAAGAAAAAAACAAAAAAAAATTATAAAGGAAAAAAATTCCAAACCAAAACAAACATTCAAAACCAATTGACAATACAGAAAAAGTAAAAAAGCCATTGAAGAAAAAATTTTTAAAATTAGAACGAAAAATTGAAACAAGATTCATTGAGACAGCAAAACAGTCACAAAACAAAAAAACAAACGAAAACCACAATTTTCTACCCAAAACGACAGATTGGAAAAAGATCAGGGAGATAACTGAGGATTATTGGACTTCTGAAAAACATGATAAAAAAAAGATAGATACATTTTACAAGAAAATCAAAGAAAACCCAGAGTAAAGAACAGAAGGAAAAAGGCATTGAAAGAATTCATCAAACACCTCGAAAAAACCCCAAAAAAACCCAGAAATTGGGCCAAATTTCAGAACCAGATTAAGGAAAAATTTAAAGCGCCAAAACCATTTAAATCACCAAATAGATCCCCAAGATCTCTGCCCACATTGGAAAGAACCTAAATGATATCCGAAAACAAGCCGATACCAAGAAAACCACCCAGCTAAGGAGCATTTTCCCCAGGAAAAGATGGATTTAAGAAACAAAGAATTTATTTTTCTGAAAAAACCAGAACAAACAAAAAAATTTGATCCCAACCAAGAACCCCAAGATGCAAAAAAAAAACCTTTGAGAATTTACTGTTTTATACAAAAAGAATACATGTATAATTTGATTGATGATAAACATAAAAAGGAAGAATAGGAAAAGGAATAAACAAGGGGGAAGGAGGGAAAAAGAGGGAAACCACATCCCACAAAAGGAAAAACATCATTCGAGGGAATTTGAGAGGGGAGGAACATTTGGTGAACACCCCCATCAGAGTTGGTCAAAAAAAAAAATTGAATTTGTTTTAGAGAAAACTTTCCCCCATTAAAACGGGGAGAAAAAAGGAAAAGAAAAAAGAATAAGGGAAGGAAGGGGGAAAGACCGGGGGGAGGGAGGATTATAAAGAGGATGTACATTACAAGAGGGGACAGTTTAAAAGGGGAAAGAGGGGTTGGGGGAGGCAAGAATAAGAAAAAACTGGGGTTAAGGGATGGGAAAACAGATTTAGAACAACGTAAATGAAATGAACCCCCCAAAAGAGGAAGAAGCAGACTGGATCAAAAGTCAGAACCCCAAATTTGTTTCGAAACACATTTAAACAGGGGGATCCAAAGTAAAAAAGAAAATGAGCAAAACATTTGCTCAGGTGAAGCAAAAAGAGTAGCATCCACTCAGACGCAAAAGAAAATTGATCTAATTAAAAGAGATAAGGAAGGTAACTACATCCCAAAAAGGGTACATAAACAACGAAGCAAATCAAATTAAACAATATGCACCAATGGTATGGCACTCAACTTCCAAAAGATGTTAAGAGAGTTGCAAGAAAAAAGACAACAAACTGTAAATTAGTAGAAGATCCCCAACCCCTATTTGAATTAGACAAATCAAACCACAAACAAAAAGAAAGAAATTAAAGAAGAAATAGAAATTAGAAAATTAGGTATGTTGGATCTTGGAGAAAATAAGGAGATAGAAGGAATATACTTACCCTTTCAGCAGTTCATGGAACCATTCAAAATTGAAAATATTAGAATAAAGACCTTTTAAATGCAAGAAAGGAAATATAAATGCTTTTTCAGATCATGATGCAATAAAACAATTCAACAAAAAGTTAGGGGAAATAGACCAAAAAAGTAATTGAAACAAAAATCTCATCTTAAAGAATGATTGGGTGAAAAGCAAATTATAGATACAATTAATAAAATCAAGATAATGAACAATGATGGACATCATACCAAAATTTGGGAGCCAAAGGGTAATAAGAGGGAATTTTTATATCCAGAGGCACTGAAAAAAAAGAAAGAAAAGGTTAATGAATTCTTGCAATAAAAAACTAAAAGACCAAATTAAAAACCCCAATCAAATAATAAATTGAAATTTAAAATTAAAAGGAGAAATTAAAAATTGAAAGTAAAAAAACATTGAACAATTATAAAACAAGAGTTGGTTTATGAAAAAGCCAATAAAATGATAACCTTTGGTAAATCTGATTAGAAAAAGGAGGGAGGAAAATGAAATTGTAGTCTTAAAATGAAAAGGGAGAACTTTCCACCAATGAAGAGGAAATTAGAGAAATAAAAGGAGTTATTTTGCTCAACTTATGCCAATAAATTAAACCAAGGAAATGGATGACTACCTAAAAATACAGACTTAGACTAAAGAGGAAGAAGTAAATTGTTGAATAGTCCCATTTCAGAAAAAAGAAAAGAACAGGCAATTAAACAACTCCCAAGAAAAAACCCCAGGACCAGATGGATTTAAGTGAATTTCTACCAAACATTTAAAAAGAACAATTGGCCCCAATGCTAATAAATTATTTGATAAAATAGGGGAATGAAACCTACCAAATTCCCTTCTATGACAAGACATGGTACTGATACCAAACCAGGTAGGCTGAAAAAACAGAGAAAGAAAATTATAACCAATCTCCCTAATAATATTGACTAAAATTAAATAAGATATTAGCAAAAAGACTACAGAAAACTTCCCAAGATAATACACAATCAATAGGATTTATACCAGGAATGGGGGTTCAATATTAGAAAATTTATCAATATAATTGGCCATTTAAAACCAAATTTAAAAAACCATATGATCATCTCAAAATGGAAAAACATTTGATAAAAATCCAACATCCATTCCTATTAAAAACACTTGAGAGTATAGGAAAAATGGACTTTTCCTTAAAAAAATCCAGCATCTATTTAAACCATCAGGCAAATATGTAAGGAGGCAAAGTAACCATTCAAAAGATTGAGGAAAAATTGCCTATATCACCGTTACTATTTAATATTGTATTAGAAACGCTTAGCAATAAGAGTGAGAAAGAAAAAGAATAAAATAGGAAGAGGAAGCCAAATTATCACTTCTTTTGGATGACATGATTATACTTAGAGAATCCCAGAGATTCCCAAAAAAGTTATTAGAAATAATCCAAATTTAGGTTGTTTATAAATAAACCCAAACATCACATTCTTATATATCCAAAAAATCCAACAGTCAGAGACAAAGAGAAATTCCATTTAAAGTAACTACTGATAATATAAAATATTTAGGAATCTATCTGCAAGGAAAATAAAACTTTATAGAAAATTCGACCACTTTTCACAAAAATTAAGTCTGATCTAACCAAAAAATATTAAATGTCTTTGGATAGGGCGAGCAAAAATAATAAAGATGAAAATTACCTAAACAATCATTTATTTAGGAAAACGATCCCAAAAAACTATTTTAAGACCTAGAAAAATAAAACAAACATATGGAAAACAAAAGGCGAATTTAAGGAATTAATGAAAAAAATCAAATGATGGTTTAGCTGTACCAGATCTAAAATTATATTATAGAGCAGCAGTTACCAAAACTATTTTATTGGTAAAAAGATTATTGATCAGTGGAATAGATTGGGTTCAAGGGATAAACAGTAACAAAAAGAACCTAGTCTTTTGGAAAACCCAAAGATCCCAGCTTTTGGGATAAGAACTTACTGTTTGATAAAATTGTGGAAAATTGGAAACTAATATGGCAGAAACAATGATCCATACTTAACGCCGTACACCAAGATAAGGTCAAAATGGGTTCATGACCTAGGATAAAGAATGAAATTATTAATAAATTGAGGAAACAGGATAGTTTAATTTTCAGACCTGTGGAAGGGGAAGGTCTTTATGAAAAGAAGAACAGAGATCATTACTGATCACAAATAGAAAATTTGATTATACCAAACTGAAAGCTTTGTACAAACAAACAAGAGACAAAGATTGAAGGAAGAATAAACTGGGAAAAATTTTTACAGTCAAAGGTTCTGATAAAGGCCTATTTCCAAAAATATAAGAAATTTAACCTAATTTATAAAAAAATCGCCTTCCTCCAATTGAAAATGGTCAAAGGATAGAAACAATTCCCTCAGATGAAGAAATTGAAACTATTTCTATCAAGAAAGATGCTCCAAGTCATTATTAATCAGAGAAATGCAATTAAGACAACCTAAGATACCACCACAACCTGTCAGATTGGTAAGATGAAGGAAAAAAATGATGAGTTGAGGGTGGGGAAAACTGGGACATTGATTCATTGTTGTGGAGTTGTGAAGAATCCAACCATTTTGAGAAGTTTAACTATCCAAAAAGTTATCAAACGTATACCCTTTGATCCAGAGTGTTACTACTGGGATTATATCCCAAAGAGATTATAAAGAAGGGAAAGGACCTGTATTGCATGAATGTTTGTGGCAGCCCTTTGTAGTGGTAGAAACTGAAACTGAATGGATGTCCATGTGGGAATGGTGAATAAATTGTGGTATATGAAAATTATGTAAATTTACTGTTCTTAAGAATGACCAACAGGATGGATTTCAGAAAGGCCTGAGAGACTTACACGAATGATTGAGGAAATGACAACCAGGGATCATTATATACTTCAAAAAATATAGATGATGACCGTTCTGATGGACCAGGCCATCCTCAGCAACGAGATCAACCAAATCATTTTAAGGAGCAGTAATGAACTGAACTGCATACCCAGAAAAAAGAACTCTGGGAGATGATAAAACCATTACATTGAATTTAACCCTATATTTATAAACCTGCATTTTTGATTTCCTTCAGTTAATTGTACAAAATTAATTGGTAACAAAATAATGTTTTGATATGTATACTTTTGTGTATCTGTTATATTTTTATATTTAAATCTATTCATCCGCCATTTAGGGAGGGGGGGGGGGTAAGAAGTGAAAAATTGGAACAAGAGGTTTGGCAATTGTTAATGCTGTAAAGTTACCCATGTATATATCCTGTAAATAAAAGGCGATTAAATTTAAAAAAAAAAAAAGAGATTTAGAGAGAGGTACAACTAATTGGTACAAGATCATTTAATTGGCCAGTGGAAGAATTTCTACTAATTATAGATCTCATGCCTTTAAATTAGGAGCTCTTTTCTACTACATGCTATCAGTATTTTTCTTATGTTTTCTCCCTCAAATCTATATCTCTCATAGAAGATGAATTTCAAATTTTGAAGAAATAAATTTAAATACAACCCTGGTTTTAGAACAGAGGCCCATAAATTGTCAGAGTTGGAAGGGTAGTAAGAGACATTTTTTTTTGCCTGAATAACAATCTCTCTATAGTATCTCTGGTAGATATTTGCCTTTTCAAAAGAAACATGAGAATCATTAACCCTAAAATAGAAACATCTCAATTTATCAAACAATGGGGGAATATCAATGTAAAGAGCCTTGAATTAACCCACAGATGTCCTTCATCTTGCATTTAGATGAACTCACTTCTATGCAGAGGGAATAATACAGCCTCAGAGGTCTGTTTAATTCTTGGTCTATAGGCTGGGACTACCACCAAGGGAACCAATTATTGCCACCTAGGTTGGTGGTTTCTTGATGTAAGAAGCTATCCCCTAAGACCCAGATGAAGATCAGCCATCAAATGGTACTGATTTTTATCGCTAATGATCTGGGATTTGAATAGAGACTTTTAATTGGGTTACTAGGCAACCTGCAAATATTTTGGTGGGGCCTGCTGGGCCAATTGGGTCATTTGTCACTCTTTCTCCTCTACTTATGTCATCTTTGATACGAGTGCATTTCATATTAGAAAACAACCAGCATACACCTTCTTTGTTATCAGTCAAGTAAAAAAGATGTGATTGAATATTTTGTTCATATTCCATTGCCTTAATTTCCATCTGTATTCCTATCACCATTACCCATCTACCCCTAAAAAGTGTAAAAACAGAAAAATGATTGTGGAGCATATGGACTAGCTATTAGTTACCTAACATCATGAGGCTGCCATTCCTTCTAAGAGGTAGAAGGCCTCATGAAATAAGAATATCTTCAAGGAATTGTTTTAGAAATTATAAATCCATTCAATTTCCAATGTAGAAGTTTCTTGATTGTTTCTTAAACCAATTTTAAAAACAAAATTGTAAGGAAAGTCTTATTGGTTTTGATTCTCCTAAGAGTTATTTTCAAAGACAGTTTGTAGTGTGTTGGGGGGAGTCTGCCTTTCTTTTTTTTTTTTTTTTTCAGATACCTCTGTCAGTCCCCACGGCCAAACTTAGTTATTCTTTTGACTGCTACTGTCATTTCTTTCAGTCCATCTTGCTCAACTCTCCCACCTGGAGTTCTTGGGTTCTTCAGATTGCCTATTTCAGTTTGTTTCTCTCTGCTTCTTCATTCCCCTCCTTTCTTTTTCTTTTTTTTTCTTCCCACTGTTTCTTTTTTTTTCTTTCCACTGTTCCTTCCCAGCCTCTCTGGCATCTCTCTCCCTATGGTTTTCAGGTAACATTTCACATAGCCTTTCAACTTTTTACTTCCATAAACATACTGTGATCCCTTCAGAAATGTTGCTTTCTGCCTTTGATCTCTGTGTGGTTTAACTTTTCTGCTAGAGATAGAGGGGTAGGGAGAACTTAGTGGTGCCCAACTCCTCCTCCATGGGCATTCCTTCCATTCTCCCAGATTATTTTTTAAAAAACACTTATTGGTCATTATCCCTACAGGAATTTCAATTTTGTTTGCATAGTTCTGTGTTTCTGTGAGCATTTCCTCCTTTTGCTTTGCCTGTATTCTCCATATAGAGACAAAAAGATTTCTACTTTCTTTCCCAATTTCTGGTTTTATTTAGCATAGAATAGTCACATCAAATAATAGCCTAAAGAACAATGTACTTTCCAAGATTATACTGTCACACACACAAGCACATACACACACATACACACATACACACAAACACACACACACACACCCTTTTGATCTCTGATTCTTGATGTCCTTTTCCACACAAACCCCCAACTTCTGCTCTTTTCTGGTTCTCTTTCCAGGCACTTTTTCTGGTGTAGATATAACTGGGGGTTCAGAATTGTGCCAATCAGATGTCACACATCTGCCAGCCAGAGCTTGTCATCACAGTTCCTAAAATACTGATGTTGCTCCATGGGGATCAACACTAGGAATATACAAGTTCTCTAGACAGCCACAAAGGCAGAATGCTTCAAATGGGATGAGACTTGTTCTATTTGACCCTGGAGGGCAGAACCAGAAATAGTGGGTGGAAGGTGCAAAGTGGAAAATTTAGTTATGATACCAGAAAAAAAAAAAAAAACTTCCTAAAAATTCAATGTATCTGTCTGTTAGACTTCCTTGAGAACCAATAGGTGTTTCTTTCCTTCTTCCTCCCTTTTTTTTTCCTCCTTCCCTCCATTTATCTGCCTCTGTTTCTCTCTATCTCTGTCTCTGTGTCTCTCTTTCTATCTCTCTCTGTCTCTGTCTCTCTCTCTCTCTCTCTCTTTCCCCCTTACTAAACATTTTTTTTTCTCCAGAATTATATCAAAAACATGATATCTCTAGTGCTTATTATACAGACCAAATGCTTTAATTACTCACCACTGAGTCAGTGTTTATTTTTGTCAGATGTCAATCAGACCAAAAATTTTAGCAACTATTTTTCTACTCCTTGTCCTTCCTTTAAAGTAGGTTTAAATATTGACAATTCTCTTACTTAATGAAAGTTTGAATATCAAAGTGGGTGTATAAAGTGTGGTATAACTCTCATTTCTTGAATCACAAATCTTGAGAGGTTCATCTACCTCCATTGACTAGGGGTACAATATGACCTTGCCAACATTTTTTTCAAGAAGGGTCTTGGAGATAGATTTTTGAATACCCATTTTCTGAATTATTCCTAGTTGCTATCCAAGTGCAATGGTAAGAGGGACTTCCTAGTTTGATATCCTTGCCGTTTTATCTCTTACATGAATAAATTACAGAGTACTGCTTCTTATCAAAGAAAACATCTCACTCATCATCTAAGGAAAACAACATTTTTTAAGACTATAAATTATTCTTAAAGGAAATCTCAGAACTTGGGCACTCCCTCCCCCTGGCTCATGCATGCATACTTGCCTTTGTGTACTTCAATATTAATCTGTTCAACAACTTCATAAATAGTCCATCATATTTTTATTTGGTCATCATATGGATCAGTACTGAAAGGAGAAAGTACTTCATTTTAGTCTACATGGATAAAAAGTATAATGTACAGAAATAATAAGGTAAGAGACCTTCTTTATTATCCCATGGTAAGATCACATCTGAAATGTACTATTCATTTCTATTTACCATGATGGACATGAGGATGACAGAGAAAATCTAGAGGAAATTCAATCAAAATGATGAAGGTTTTTGAGTTTCTGTCACATGAAAATCAGTTAAAGAAATGGGAATATTTATACTTGGGAAGAGAAAACTCTTCAAATCCTTGGAAATGTGTGAACTGGAGGTGGAATGGGTAATATATATTCCTTTGTACTGGAAGTCTTCAAGTGAAAGAAGGATGACTACTTGAAATGTATGTTATAGTGTGGTCTAGACTAGATGATCATTGAGGTCCCTTCTATATGATTTTATGCAAAGAAACAACAACCAAATGGACCCTTTCCACCTTCTTGACCAAAAGCTTTGTATGAATGACAAAATACACCCAGTCATTTTCCCATGGTGTTTTCTTCCTGGTTATTGGCAGAGAATATGATTTCATGGGAGAAGGTTGGAAAATGACCCTTTGTAATGATGGAATTTACATAAATAAATGCTGATTGCACAAAACAGATAATATGCTGCGGGTCTCATCACAATAAGTTGTCTCCTACTGACACGGAGTCTAAGTTGGAAGCACACAATTATGCAAATCAGACTAATGGCAGCTCCTCATTACTGTCATGGAGGTAGAGGCAAAAACATATCCTCCATAGACAGCTTGATGCTGGGCCACAAGCCAAAATGTTTGGTTTTGCTGACATAGTAACTGAGTCAACAAAAATAGGATATAATAGTAATACATCAGAGGAATCCATATCAGGGCTGACCTGAAACTTAATGGACTGTGAATCTTATGTCTGTGCAGAGCCCTTTCACTGGTATTGACCCATAATATGTCGGCTTCCACTTTTGCCGATTTTATAGAAATAGATTACAGAAGCAATTTTTGATGGGGGGGGGGGAGGAGCTGAAATGTCTGTGAAATGTTCTATTAGCTTTTCCTATAACAGATGATATGACATTTATAAATACTTAAATAATGTCATCTAGCCCAGGTTTTAAAACTTCCCAGAATAATTCAGAGCACTTGCTGCCACTTGATCTAATGTGTTATTCTTTTTTTTTTCCTCCCTGAATTCTCATTATGGCCCTGATGAGATTTTCAAACAATGAAACTTTTCCTGTGCCACATCTTTCCTTCCCATTCAACCCCCCTCTTTTTTTTAAGTAGAAGAGCTGTTGTCAGGAGAATATTAAATTCTAGACAGCTGCTGATGGGTCTAGTTAGAGCCAAGCCTGCCTTCCAGGTAAGCTGGGCATGAAATTGTGAACAATTGCAGCAACATTTAGTATTTTCTCCATTTGATTCATCTGTCTGGTGTATCCATGATCTCCATAGGCTTTGACCAGGCCCTTGAGTATAGGTTCATGTTCAGTCTCCAGTGAAAATACCTACCACATTGGAATGAACATCAAGACTGTTAGCAAGAGTACAAAGGACTGTGCTAATTTTACCTAGAATTTATAATTAAGAAATATGGCTTTTAGAGGTGATCAATCAATAACCTCTCACCAGCTTCCTTTTAATATTTTAGCAGTCTCTAATTCTACCATGAAGTCATGTGAACAGGCACACATTTAGGCAGGCATTGGTGGAATTTAGCAGCAAAGTCTGTGACCATCCAAATTCTAGTCTTTTTCTTGTTGGGTCATTTGGATTGAGATGCACTTAAAATTATATAGATTTATTGTGAGAGTTTATCTGGAGGTGATCATTTGATTAAAATTCCTGAATGTAAATAATACTTTATAAGGCATGGAGTCTAACCTTCTCATTTAAGAGATGATTAAAAAAAAAAGTTGGAAGAATTAAATAACTTGCCTAGGGTCCCATATGGGAATGCACTGTGAAGAGTTTAACAACTGGTTCTCCAAGAAGAAAAAAATATACACATGCCATACTTTCAAGTGAATATTTTATTTTGTGTTCATTATTTTATTTATAACTTGATTGTTAATATTTTCTCCATGACATTAAATCTAGAAGACTTAAAAATCAATAATAATCAACTCTTAATATATAGTATTTGCTCATTTCTGATGTATAAATGCTCACACTGAAAGATTAATAATTTGTGGAGAAACAAAACTCACTACTTTTGACACCCTCCCAAGATGTCACCAGAAAGGATTAGAAACAGGATTTGAACTCGTGTTTTCTTAATTCCAAAAGCATTGTTCTAATCATTGCAGCACCTATCTTCCTCCAAAAAAGAAGTTGGTGTCATAGTAGAGAGAGAGCTAGAGTCAGGAAGTCTTTCAAGTCAAATTTTAACCTCAGACATTAACTGTGTGATACTGGACAAAACACTTAACTTCTCTTTCTCTCTCATTTTTTTTTTCTATTGTAAAATAGGGATAATAATCATTTACCTTAAAGAGTTGTAGGATTGAATGAGATAATATTGTAAAAAGTGTTTAGCGTAGTTTAGCATATATTAAGAGCTATATGCGTGCCTTTTTTTCTCCCTTTCCTTTGCCTTGTAATTCAATACCACAGAACTGGAGGGCAAACTGCTTAGTGATCTCCACATGTCTTTCTCTATCCTCCCCACACCAGATATTCAGCTCAGCTCCTTAAGGACAGGGACTGTTCTATCTGCTTGTATCTATATTCCAGAACTTAGCAAAGTTTGGCACATATTAAACACTTAATAAATATTTGTTGACTTGAATTGATATAGATATGCTGTAAAGGTCACTAAAAGTTCTTCCATCTTTATCAAGGGGAATTCTAATTTTCTCTCCTTCCCTATAACACAAAATAATAATGCCAAATTCAGATCTTTCAGCCAACAAGTTTAAATGCTGATGACCTCATGTCATCAGTTGTTTGGGAGGCCACCAAAAAGCCTCTGGATAATCTTCAAAATGTTTTGTAATGGAAAAAAAAAGAAGAAAGAAATATGTGGGGGGTAGAATGTGGACATAATGAAACCCAGATTATTCCTAGAGCCACAAGATTTAAAATATGAAAATGTAAGCCACATCTTCCAAGAAATGGAAAGGCTAATGTGTAATCCTTGAATCACCATCACATCAAGGAAAATGACTGATATGTATATATGTGTGTATAATCTATATCAAACCACCTACCATTTTTTGGAAAAGGAGAGGGCAGTGAGAGAAAAAGGAAAAAAAAATAAAACTCAAAATCTTATAAAAATGAATGTTAAAAATCACCTTGATGTGTAATTAAGGAAAAAATTTCATTACACTTTTTAAAAATGACTAAAATGTATATAACACTTTAAGTTTTATAAAATACCATATTTGATTTGGAACTCACAAGAACCCAAGTAGGACAGTTCCAGAAATATTATCCTCTTTAACATATGGAGGACCCTGTGCTTTTTCATTTCTTATCTTCCTCGGTAGTAATCATGCTTTCTTATAATCAAAGCTTCTGATGCTTTCTAATAGATTCTATAAGAATCTATTAGAAGGGTTTTCAAACAAAGCAAAATGGTGGGAAGGAATGATGGGTTGGAGTCCCAGATCAGCCACTTCCTAACTGTGAAATTAATCAAAGTCCTCCTCTGAAAAATGGGGAAACAAAGGGGGTAATATCACTTGCAGAAACTACACTACAGAGTTCATGGGAGAAAAGAGCTTGTAAAAGAATAGAGTATAGTGGAAAGGAAACTGAAGGGTTTTAGAAGCTGCCACAAATCTTTGTCAAGTGGTCTAATCTTGTGCAATTTATTCAATCTCATCTGGCCTCAGTTTCCTTACTGAGATGAGGGGATTGTTCTAGATTCTGTCCAAGTTCTAAATCTCTAATGTAGCAATGACATCAAAATAGGAATTGAAAATATAGGTAGTCAGATGGCATACTACAAGAGATGCTGAATTATCAGTAGGGATAACTTGAGTTGGAATCCTGCCTCAGGCATATAATAATAGCTGTGTGAGTGTGGGCAAGTCACTTTACCATTCTGTTCCCTCATTTGTAAAATGGTCATATTATCCTACTTTACTGATTGTTGTAAGGATCAAATGAGAAATCACATGGAAAATATCTTAAACATAAAAATACTATTCTAACATTATTATTAATATTAATAGCAACATTTTTAAGATACTCATTTTGCTTTTAAAATTTTTTCAATAGCATTTTATTTTCCAAATGCATGTAAAAATAGTTTTCAACAATTGTTTTTGTAAGATTTTGTGTTCCAAATTTTCCTCCCTCCCTCCCTTACCTTCCTCAAGCCAAAAATCTGACATAAGTTAAATATGTGCTATTCTTTAAAACATATTTCCGTATTTGTCATGTTGTGGAAGAAAATTCAGACCAAACGAGGGAAAAAAAAAACATGAGGAAAAAAAAAAACGAACGAAAAGTGAAAATACTATGTTTCAATCTATAGTTCCCCCTCTAGATGCAGATGACATTTTGTAGCCTTGAATCACCATATTATTAAGAAAAGTCAAGTCCATCACAGTTGATCATCACATAATCTTGTTGTTACTGTGTACAAGGTTCTCTTGATACCTATTTTTCTTAAGCAACTGTATAATGTGTGTGTACATATGGAAATATATGTGTATATAATATCATATATATGTACACTATATATAATGTATATATATATAATATTCTTATGTTATTTATTCATAATATGGCTCTTGTCCTTTGTTCTTGAATTACTATTAAGGAAAATGTTATAATATTATATATCTACATATAATGCCTATATATAGATATGTAGTCTCTATATATATACAATATATAATGCATATATACAATATGCTTATGCTATTTATTCTTAATATGGCTGCTGTCATTCATTCTTGAAAAAGATCAAAATAACATCACTATTTTAAGTGTGTCCAACTGATATAATGTACATATACAATATGTACAATATACATATAATGATTATGTATAATATATAATTAAATATAAATAAATACATATACACAATATGCATGTATATATATGTGTGTGTTTGTGTACATATACACTATGTATATCACACATAACCAAACATGGAACTCATCATGTAATTTCATTGTTATGGAGCAAAGCTTCTGAAACTGTAAGTTTTTGTCCTATATGCAGTCACACAAATGTATATTGATTGGTCTTATGAAATTATGATTTCTTATCAATAGATGTTTAGTTTGTATATCTATTTTACATATTGGAATCATGTACAAATTTCTCAAGTGAAAAGGAGTTGCTAGTGGAAAAAGTTTAAGAAGCCCTGGTATAGAAAACATCCAAGTGAAGAAACTCCCTTTATCTATACCCATCAGCATGTTCTCCATAACTTTTCTTAGGGAATGGCTGCTTAGGACCCTTCACAATTAAGTGACTTGCTGAGCTTACACAGCCAGCATGAGTAAGAGGTGAGATTTCTACTCAGGTATTCTTGACTCCAAGAATAACTTTATCCACCACAGCATATTTATTGTCTCTCTGTCTAAACATACACATGCAGAAATATGTAAAGAGCATATGAATATACACACATGCAAATAATATGGATATACATGGAAAGTCTTTACATGTCTATGTCTCTGAAACCATATGGTAATGGATAGAGATCCAATGTTAGATTCATGAAGATGTGTTTAAATTTGTCTTCTGACATATGTTGGTTACATGACCAGAGATAGGCAGACCATTTGACTCTCAATGACCCTGGTAATAGGTAAATTTTTAAGAATATAAGTTACAGAAAAGATGCTAATTTGCATTTACGGAGGAAAATTGTTCACTTGGGAGTGGAGACAACATATGCATATACATGTATATGATTAAAATGAAAACTAAAAAGAAAAATAGTAAATTACAAAACATGAATATTTTAGAGACCTAGGGTAGGAGAGGAAGAATTTTAAGCAAAGTACAAAATGCTCAAGCATACGTTTTCTTCATTTTATCTCATTGTATCTATTTATAAATATACATACATAAACACATATACCTATAAATATATATATATATATATATATATATACATACATATATATACACATTTATACAAAGGGATAGATAGAAGTTTGGTGTTCTGCATACTGAAAGTAAAAACTGACAATCAGGAAAAAATGTGTGTAACCATAATACCTATTTTCCAAAAAATAAGCCTGCAGGTGGATCTAGTCATGCACACAGAATGATGGAGGAAATGTCACAAAACACAATGTGAG
Organism: Sarcophilus harrisii; assembly: GCF_902635505.1. Lineage (NCBI taxonomy): Eukaryota > Metazoa > Chordata > Mammalia > Dasyuromorphia > Dasyuridae > Sarcophilus > Sarcophilus harrisii. Next base: position 42,572,296 of record NC_045429.1, on the reverse strand, counting down.
ATATTAACTGGATGTTTTTGATTTTCTGTTCTGGAGAGTCTGTAGAGGATGTGAAGTTTGCATATATATTTTCCCATGTTTAAATTCTGCCCTGGGTCTCCCTTTCTGTACTCTGTTTCAACTATCCTATCACTCATCTTCTACTTGCTCTTAAAACACTTCAATGAAAAGCAAAGAACGATGGCCACCATTTATTAAAAGGTTCCTCCAGTGGAAAACCAATTGTAAATATGATTTACAATAGGATGTGGGAGAGCTCACTGCCTTACCAGATTTAAAAGCCCTGGTGATGGGTCTGAAGCTAAACTTATCTGATCATATGTAAGCAAGAATGAGACCATATTTACTAAGCTTCCCTCTCTTAACATACATTTTTTGATTCCAAATAAAAATGCTTGTTAGAAGGGGAGTTAGAAGGGGAGTATCTCAAAGGTCTTTTTATGAAGTTTTCAACCTTAATAAGACAGTAGGTTCTCTACTAAGCAGGTTCTGCTAGAAAGTCTTAATTTATCCTCATTTAAAACTCCCTTTAAATTGTGGCAACTCTTGCTTTGACCATTTCTTCCATCTCTGAGGCATTTCCAGAGTTCTCCCCCTAGAAATGCAAGTAGTTATTAGATACTGTCTAGTGGACGATGCCTTAAATATGTTGTCAGGTTTTTGCCTTTCCTCCAAATGGTTGCTGATTATTATCTTGAGTTATTCTGTCCTGAGGGATTCTAAGATCTCTAGTGAACCCAAAACCAAATTCTTCATTCTCATCACTCACTACTACTATTGAAAAGGTCTTTTTTCTCCATCCTGACTTTGAATCATCACTTGGTTTTATAGTCAGCTTGCCTATGGTTTGGAAACAGAACATGTCAGCATTCTTTTTTTTTAACTGCTTCTGTGTAGCAACAAATGTGTTTTGTTCTCTCTTTTTCAAAAGCGAAGATTGTATTTTAAAATCATTTTCCCCCTAGGATCCACTCACTCCTTTCTCTCTGGCAGCCCAGAAGGACCTCAAAAAATTAAGAAAGATGTTCAGAAATGTGAATTTGTACAAAACGAAAGGAAAAAAAAATAATAACACCCAACCCATTTGGACATATCACAGCTCTGTTCGTGGTTGGTTTCTACCCTGCCTGGAGAAATATTTTTGGAATTTCTAGGCCTGTAATAGACATGTACAGCTAACTGACTTTTATCTTTCTACTGTCATATTGATCTATCAGTGAATCTATAATAGAAGATGGGAGCCTGAAACGGTAAAAAGTAATAACCATTGAGATGGATAGCCAGAGCAAAAATGTAGTTTCACAGGGACACTTAGTGCAAAGAACTGTAGATTCATGTCAAGGGGGCATAAGTATCCCCTTCAAAGGCCCCTGTTAAAAATACCTAGTGCACAGATGACCTGCCTTCAGAATATGATATGTTTCTATATTGATTTTCCAAGTTTCAAAACAACAGGAAATAACCTAGTAAAAGTTTCTTTGCTGAGCACTAAAAGTAATTTACCTCCTTTGTTTGATTTCAGTTTGGGATTTTGTTTTATGGTTCAAAGTACAAGTGCTCATTTTTAAAAATTCATTTTAAACTTATAGAAGGAAGCAGTGTTGCAGACCATGGGAATGGAGCACAAGAAGCAGGGCACAAAATAAAGCAAAACAAAAGAAAGTTCATATATTGCATTAACGGACTTAATGGTAAACCACTCCATGGTCATGGAGATGTCTTTCTTTTCATTTCAAATATGGAATCACATGACAGAAAGATAGGCACCTTCCATCATCACAGCTCTCCTAAGACAAAATCAAACTGACTGTAAAAGATGCTCCCTACTAACTATGAAGTAGTTTTCATTTTGCTTGTGATACTTAATCTTGCTTTTCTCTTTTTGAATGAGAGTGTTGGCAGAAGTCAGAAAAATGGCCATTTTGTGGCTAGTAACTGCTGATTTTCCTTTCAGTGGTATTATCTATTCATTGTTCATGTAGACAAAGGATAAATAATGTAGGTTTATGATTCAGCATTCTTTATCTTGACCTGTTATTCAAACATCATGTGGCTCATTCAACAAAAGAGGTTATTTTTTAAGCATTTTTTATGAACTTATCTTACATATTTTGATAACACTTCCATGATACAAGTACCTCAGAAGTAGGTAAGATGGTTTTATTGTCAATCTAGTTTTGGGTGAATCTTAGCTACAAGCATGTCTTGCTTTAACAAGTGGACTGTTCCATAAACCTCTATATAAAACCATTTTTACATACTGCTAATTTGTCCTCAGTCATGGGGGAAAGAAGAATGGTGGGAGTCAAAAATAGGACCACAGTCCAGTATATGGTTCAAGAGAGGAAGAAAACTGAGATGGCAGGAGCAGATCTGGGGGCCAAACTTAGACAGGAGGGAACACAGAGAGATGAAAACAGGATACATACCACAAGGACATGCTGGCAGATGGGCAGAGAGGGACAAAGTTCCCTTCTATGAGTATGGAAGATCTCAAGTCAAGCCCCGGATCCATAGACTTTTTAAGGGGTAGGGGAGAGAATTATGGAGTGCCTAGCCACAAGACAGAAAAAGAATGAGTGAACATAGTACTGTACAGTGAAGTTAACATAGGTGTCTTAGGGTTGCTTTTTTGGGGGAATGTAGATTTCTTTCAAGCTTATTTATATAAAGTCAAACTTGCATAATGATAATTCACATGAAGCAAGAATTGTATGTATTATGATTACTTTCATTCTGTTTGCACTTCCATTTCCTGTTCTACTTTAATTAGCAATACATGAATGCATACACATATATAATGTTGATGTACATGTATGTGCATGCATATTAGAGATAGAGATCCAGATATATAGAAATATGTAATGAATCAGCAATAATTTGTTAAGTGTTTACTACTTGCCAGGAAAGTTGGTGTAGTAGAAAATTAACTGACCTTTGAGATAGGAAAACAAGTGTTCAATTTTACCTTTGATATTTATGGACTACACGACCTTAGACACTAATCTTCGTTGGAACAGAAAATGCCCCACAATTCCTCATAAGGAATTCTCTACATCAATGACAATATTCTTTCATTCCAATTAATATATTGTGGCTCAAAGTGTAGCTTGTGGCTCTTCATCTGTCGTGTGTTTCCCTTTATTGCATAAACAGATCACTTCCTACTCTAATTTTCTGCTGTCCTATTTGCAAATTCCCTTACTTGATCCACAATTTGACCCAGATCCCAGCTGTGGTTCAATTGACTCTCTATATGTCCATCCATCTTCTAAACAACCTCTCCATCCACTTTGTTTCCAGAAGAAAACCTACATCCTACAGGTTTCAATCCATTGATCAACAACAAAACTTCTGTCTTATGTTTCCAAATGATCTTCAACTAGCACACAATTTCAGACAAGTCACAGCTATGTTTTACTTCACTCTCCACTCTGTTCATCTTGACGACTTCAGCATCCCATCCTAGTACTAGAACCAAGATCACATCAACTCTGTCATTATTCCTGAAAGGAATATATCATTGTTTTTCATTATGATCTCAGTCACCAACCTTATAACTTCCCAGATCATCTTTGCTCTTCTGTTTCTATTCCTACTCTTAAGCACAGTATATGGCACAGCATAGGTTGTTAATATTATTTTTTCCAGTCATTCATTTACATATATGTGTGTGTGTGTGTGTGTGTGTGTGTGTGTGTGTAAAATGCTGTTTTTATACTACATATACATGTAATGCTGTTTTTATACTACTTTTTTATCTAAGTAATCATCATTAACATTCTAAAGCCTATTTATATCTACCATTCATCATTCCATTACCATGAAATGAAGAGTCTAATAACCCTTTCAAGAAAGGAAATTATGTTAGTCTGACATGATTAATTCTTAAGGAACCCATGCTTCTAAGTTCTCATACTGTTAGGATGCCATGTGATATTCTTTTATGGGTTCCATTGTTTTATCTTGTTTTGTTTTTATCTTGAGTTTGGGAGATATATGAATAAACTCTTTCATAGCCTATTGATATTGGTTTTGCATAGTCACTTAATGGTAATTCATCTTTGGCAGGGGCTCTTCCTTACATTTAAAGGTATCTGTAAATTTGTGCCATCTATAAGGTATAGTTTTTGCATGGGGCCTTGTGTGTGTGTGTGTGTGTGTGTGTGTGTGTGAATGCATATGTATTATTTTCATATACATATATGTGTGTGTATGTATATATATATATATATATATATATATATATAAAATCCAGTGATATCAAATTAGTATTTTGACTTGAACTAGGAAGAAATAACAACATATGACAAAGCACAATTGCAATCCTATTCCTCTGATATATAAACATTCACAAAGAATTGTTTGTCAGGTAGACAACATATATATAAAAAAAGAATGAGCCTAAATCAGGACATCTCATTCTATCAGTCTGTAAAATGACCTCAGCTTACAGTTGAAAGACACAGAGAGAGGAAAGTATGTCCAATTGCTCCATAATTAGTGCTAATTTGCAGGCTGAAAGCCATTTCTATGCAATAAAAGATACCCTTTTTTGGCTCAGAAATTGAGGTGAATTGTCTAAAAATGAAGTAGCTATTACAGTAAAATGCAGTTTTACAGACAAGTACATATTATTTTGATATTGTTTTCCCTCTGTACAAATCAATTTGGGGATGTTTTGAAATGATTAAATATCATCATTAAAACAAAATTTTATAAAGAGAATGAGCAAATATAGATATTGAAAATCAGTAACTAAGTACAAGATGATTAAAAACTAAAGGACTATGAACATAAATATTTTGGCTAGATAACATCTTCTTTATTATTGAGAAGGGAAAAACCCATGACATCCAAAAGCTAATTATTTTGAGAAGCTAGTCCTTTTGGAAGGACATTACAGATTCCTCTGAAAATTTCAGATGTACTATGCCAATAGGATCATGGATTTGAAATAGAAGTCATGTCTCAAATCCAGCCTTTTAATTTCATTGGTGAGCTTCAAAGATGTTAGGCGAGAAGAAAGTCTTAAAATTTTATCATGCATCCTTTTTACAATCTGATAAAGCTTATGTATCCATCCTCTAAATAATGTTTAAAGATGTACAAAATAAAATATATAAGATTACCAGGAAAGGGTACTGAAATAAACCAATTACATATTTGCGTCTATGGCAGCCATCCCTAGAGTTGGAGGAGGTAGTGGAAAAAAGAAAAAGATAAATTTACATGATAACTTTAATAGATAATTAAAAGGAATTGCTAGTTGTACATAATAGATTTGTGCTTTCATCTGCTTATTATGCGGTTATGAAAATGCTTGTTTCATTCAATAAATTAAAAATAAATTTTGAAAAAAGCAAAAATGAAAGTAACCAATTATATTGAAATGCACTTTTCAAATCTGTTTTAAAACTTAAATGAAAATAAGTTCTAAGACTCCTTGCAAGGGAGGCTAAATGATTTGTCTATTGTCAAGTAACTAACATCAGAAAGTGAACACTTCAATCTAGGTCTTCCTGATTCCAAACCCAGCACTTTAACAAGTAATTGATGAAGTCCCTTCAACTTGTACTTTCTTTGATCTTAGTATTCACTAAATATACTTTCATTTTTTTCTGAATTCTTCAATCAGTACTGTGACAGGACTGTGCTACATCACTAAAGTTTCATTTGGCTGGTTTGATTTGTCTAAAACACCCAGAAAATTGGACTGGTGAAGAAGGATCTTGCAACTTTATTAGAGAATCAGGCCCTGATCCATTTGGGAGGTCATGGCTTTCAGTTGGTTGGGTGGTTGGTTGTTGTGTTGCTCTTCGTTCTTTAAGAGGACCCAAATGACATCATTATCTTGAGATCAAGGTACAATGTGACTGTGGCGGATCAGACCAACAGAAGCTTGGAAGGCTCCATCATAAGTTAGGCATTAATATTCCATATGAGCATTTGGAATGCAGATATTTCCAAGTTTGTACATCTATTTCACTTTTCTTTTAAGCCACTGCAATTCTGTTTCATTTATAGGGCAGAGGTTCTTTGATGATGCTGCCCCATGCTAAGCACTCCTTTGTGAGCATCTCCCCTCTCACACAATTAATTCCAAAGTTCTTCACAGAGAGCTGTCAATTATTTCTACAATGAAATAGAACTTCATTATTTGATGTAATCACTTCAGTGCCATTATATCTCTTTATATTTTAGACATAATTTCTCTTTCTAAGTACTTTTTTGTTTTCTTTTGTTGGGAGAGGACAGAAGGGAATTTAGTGTCTAATATTATCAGTGTAATCATTATCCTCTATTAACATAGATCAACAACTTAGCTATAAGTTAGAGTACCAGAAATGTCAGGAGAATGTGTGTTTGCCCAGGGTCACACAGGTATATGTTAAGTCCAGTATTTGAAAGTAGGCATTTCGGTTATAAGCTTGATGTTCTATCCACTGAACTATTCTCACTCTCAACACTAATGACAAGTAATTTTATAAAGCACTTTAAGATTTGCTAAGTATTTTACATGTGTTGTCTCATTTGAGCCTCACAACAACCCAATGTGTTGGGAATTATTTTCATACTTATTTTACAGATAAAAAATTTGACCAGGATAAAAAAAGCCAGGGAGCATCTGAGGCAGTATTTGAACCTCGGTTTTCCTTAGCTTTATCAATCACTGTGCCACTTGAGTGCCTACTTGATTACAGATGACTATTCCATATAAGGAACTCCCATGACAAAACATAAGAAGAATGCTGATTATTCCCAAACTTTCTTATCACTGTAATCTATCTCTTTATTAACCTCCCATCATTTATCTCCACCTGCCTTTCAGACATCTCAAAAATTGATGTCCATTAGATATCTTCACCACACCATGTCTGAAACAGAACTCATGATCTTTTCCTCTAAACCATAGCTAAATAGACCTTCTCTATTTCTGTAGAGGGGAACAGTGACCATTTCCAGTGTTCTTGACTTTTGTCTTGTTGCTGGATTCTTATGACTGAAGGACAGAGTGAGGTTACTGACTTGGGCAGCTTGTCTCACTAAAATCCAATTCATGCAAAAGCCAGGACATTGCCCCCCTGAGTCACTGGCCCTCTTCCAGAACAAACGATGAACATATGGCAATACCATCTTCTCAGTCTCTCAAGATTTGCAATCAACGATCATCCTCAGGTCCTCACTATCTCTCATCTTTCATAATTTGGAATTACTCCATATTTGGGGATTATCCATAAGTAGGAATAATTCCTAATTTGTTGCCAAAGCCTGTTGATTTCAGCTCTGCAACATTTCTCAAATGGTCTTCCTTCTCTTCTCTGACACTGTCATCACTCTAGTATATTTACCTTCAATCTGAGTCAATCAAGACCAAACAATGACCCAATGGGTCCTATTGGGGCCAATTAGAATCAGATTGGTTTTGGTTTAAGGTCTAGTCTTTAACAAAGAAATCTGACCAGGAAACTCCAAGATATCTTGGGAGAGTTCAAAGGTGCAAAAGAGAAAAGAAAACGATTTTTTAGATAATTAAGTAAGGGTATGATATCCTATGTGGATATTGTTGTTATTTGTCTTTCATTCTATTTTTTTTTTATTTAATAGCTTTTTATTTACAGGTTATATGTATGGGTAACTTTACAGCATTGACAATTGCCAAACCTCTTGTTCCAATTTTTCCCCTCTTTCCCCCACCCCCTCCCCCAGATGGCAAGATGACAATAGATGTTAAATATATTAAAATATAAATTAGATACACAATAAGTATACATGACCAAACTGTTATTTTGCTGTACAAAAAGAATCAGACTCTGAAATATTGTACAATTAGCTTGTGAAGGAAATCAAAAATGCAGGTGGGCAAAAATATGAGGATTGGGAATTCAATGTAATGGTTCTTAGTCATCTCCCAGAGTTCTTTTGCTGGGCGTAGCTGGTTCATTCATTCTGCTCCATTGGAAATGATTTGGTTGATCACATTGCTGAGGATGGCCAAGTCCATCAAATTTATCATATAGTATTTTGTTAGTATATAATGATCTCCTGGTCCTGCCTTTCCTCAGCATCAGCTCTTAAATCCTCAGGCCTTTCTGAAATCTTCTTGTTGGTCATTTCTTACAGAACAATAATATTCCATAATATTCATATACCACAATTTATTCAATTCTCCAATTGATGGGCATCCACTCAGTTTCAGTGTCTGGCTGCTACAAAGGGATCCCAAACATTCGTACATACAGGTTTTCCCCTTCTTTATGATCTCTTTTGGATATAAGCCCAGTATAAACTGCTGGATCAAAGGGTATGCACAGTTTGATAACTTTTGAGCATAGTTCCAAACTGCTCTCCAGAATGGTTGGATTCGTTCACAACTCCACCAACAATATCAGTATCCCAGTTTTCCCACATCCCCTCCAACAATCATCATTATTTTTTCCTGTCATCTTTGTCTTTCATCCTTGAAGAGGACCATGACTACAGGGAAGTGATGTAAGGGAGAAAGGGTTGGGCAAGGTTACCTGTCTCACTTTCTCCTCCAGAGCTACGTGCTTTAAATGGTAAGAAATAGAACAAGACAAATGGAGATGGCCCTGGATGAAACAGGACATCTCAAGCTAAGGCCTTAAACAGATCTCAGTTTGACTGAGGCCACAGCCATTCAGTGTTCCTTAGCTATAGGTTAGCTACCAATTGAGGCAAAGAATCTCTTCTTTCACCTAGTCCAATAAAATCTAAATAAATAAATAAATCTGGAAGAGCAAAACTGTAGAGGGTTTCAGTCAGTGGGGGAACTCTGAGTGAGGTATAAGACCCTTTAGCCCAGAAGGAACCTGCTGACAATGTCTGATTTGGCTCCCCATCTCCCCGACGGGCTCTTGACCTTCCTGAGAAGTCAGGGGGCAGTGATAACCTGTGCTGAGATTGAAACAGAGTGATAGCAGCTGGAAGAGTGATACTAGGTGGCAAACTATGTACAATAGCAAGTTTTTGTTGTTGTTGTTGTTGTTTTAATGTGGTCCTATGTGTGCAGTATATAGTTAGTGCATGCTCAGTGTTGCTTTGGTTATATAAGGATGAGGGTATATAAGAGTGAAAGAACTTGGAATAAATTGACTCCATCTTTGACCTTCTTCATGGGTCTCCTGCCTTCCACTAAGACCAAGGACTTGGGCTGATCCCGAGATCCTGGATGGTATATTTTGGTACCCCAGTGCTCTAGAAAGCACACTACAGAAAACCCTCAAGTTCTCTGACCAAAGCAGAAATGACTGCTATTTACTTTCGATCTGAATAAGGGAGGACACAAACTATGACCAGATTGGGTCAATTAGAATCAAATTGGTTGTTTGTCAGAGGAAAGAAAGGGAGGGAGGAAGAGAGGGAGGGAGGAATGAGGGAGGGAGGGAGAAAGGGAGGAAGACAGGAATTGAGGAAGGAAAGGAAAGGAAGAGAAGGAGGGAGGGAGTAAAAGAGGGAGGGAAGAAGAGAGGGAAGGAGGAAGAGAGGAAGGGAAGAAGAGAGGGAAGGAGGAAGGAGGGAGGGGACAAAGGAAGGAGGAGAAAGAGGGAGCAAAAGGAGGAAGGGAAAGAAGAAAGGAGGGGAAGAAGTCTTCTAATTCCAGACTGTTTTACTCACAGAAGTTGTTCCTTTTTCCTGGAGGACAATGACATAAGGGAGGTGATACTATGATATGCAAATGAATTGGATTTAGGTTCTTCCCCTCCCAGACTAATTAATTAATTTAGGTTTGCTTGTTTTTTTGGACCAAATAAAAGAAGAGATTCTTTGCTCCAATTGCTAGCTAGTCTTAATCACTGAATGGTTGTGGCCTAAGTCAAAAGGATACCTGTTGAAAACCTTAACTTTAGAAGGCTCATTGCATCCAGGACCATCTCCAGTTAAACTGATCTATATCTAGCCACTGAACCCAGATGACCCTGGAGGGGAACGTGAGGCAGTTGACCTTGCAGAGATGTCATGGCATCACCTCCCTTCTATTATGTTGCTCTTGGAGAAAGGACAAGGAGTCTAGGGTAGGTCCTTATAAGCTCTTGCCTAGGCTATTGTAATAGAATGCTGAAGGATTAGCTTCCTTCATTTCGTCCAACTTCAATCCATCTTCAATTCAATTAATAAGATGAATTACCTAAACTGCTGATCTGACCAAGTTACCCCCTTACTCAATAAACTTCAATGGCTCTCTATTATCTCCAGGTTCAAATACAAAGTACTCTGCTTAGCATTCAAAACTCTTGAAAACCTAAACCCCATCCCCTACCTTTTCAGTCTTCTTACACCTTACAACTTAGCCCATACTCTTTGATGCAGTGAGCCTGGACTCCCAAAAAGGCACTCTATTTCATATAGGAGCCCCCTGCCTGTGGTTGTTAGAGGTCTAACTCAGACCTGTGGAATGGATCTCTTCATGTGAGAGGGTGATGATGATACAAGGAGACTGAGAGGCAGTTGCATTGTCTGACCTCTCTCCTCTTTCCTCTTGCCTCCAATTTATTTCATTCCTGATCCACAAGGAACATCTGCGCAGGTTGCTTTGCAACTCCAAGTTTATGATTTACAGCTATGGAGGGTCTCAAAGAATTGACCTGCCCCTTCACTTACGCATGGTCCTTAACAGCACTCTATCTCTTAGTTGTGTGTGTGTATGTGTGTGTTTTTTTTGTTTTTGTTTTTGTTTTTTACTGTTGCACACATCTGGAATGCTCTCCTTATTTCTGTCTACAGGTTTTCCTGATTTTCTTTAAGTCCCAACCAAAATTCTGTCTATTGCAGGAAGGCTTTTCCAACTCATCTTAATTCCCGGGCTTTTTTTTTTTTCTCTTAATTATCTCCTATTTGCCCTGTATATACTTTGTTTGTATGCTTATTTGTTGCCTATCTCAATAAGATTGAGAGATTCTTGAAAAGGGAGATTGTCTTTTGCCTCTTACATTTCCTGGGACGTAGTAGACCATTAATAAAAATTTATCACTTGATTGATTGAATAAATGCTCAGAAATGGTCCCTTCTCAATGTGGGGGAAAATGCAACTCCCAGTCTTCCTTGGCCTGTTTCCATTCCATTGCTCTTACTAAAACCCTGATCCTAAATCCAAAAGCAAAACTCTTCCACAGATCAAGTATCCTTTCCTCTACTGGTCAGATAGTGAAACTTGCCTCTCATTTTTCCTTCACCTAATTCCAAGTAATTTTCCATTTTCAACTAACTCAGAGTGGGTTGGTACATAATATCACTTTCTCCACTAAATTCTTTCTTCCTTACCAACTTTGTGTGGTTTTACAGATGAATTCCAGATGTAAAAAGAGGAATTCATATTCCCACAGGGAATAAAAATCTGGGTTTGTGGAAGATACCATTTGTAACTGGCACAAAATCTAAGATGGCATTCCCTGGGGTTTGGATGGAATTAGAGAATTTAGCAAAACAAAGCAACTTAGGTCACTACGATAGATATTAAAATATATCACATTTCATATCTAGTTCTTAATTAATTGTCTTTCTTCTTTTTTTAATTTAATAAACATTACAGATTTAATCTTTTACAAATTTAACAATTGACTATGGATCATTTACTGTGATAGGTGACGTCCTTTATTCAACTGAGATCACACAACATATATACAAATAAATAAAAACAATATATATATATATTTTTAAATTAATGTTATGAGTGAATGAATGCTAACACCTTGAAATCAGTAGAAGCTACATTAATAAATCAACATGCATTTAGTAAGTAATTATTATGTGCCAGGGACTTGAATACAAAAGTGAAACAATCTCTTCACTCAAGGAGTTTATATTTGGAGAGGACGTAGAGGAAAGGAAGCTAACAATATTCACTTATGTAAAAAAGTGACACATTTCACTAGACTCTCCCACAGAGATTACATTTCAATTCAATAAACATTTATCAACCATGTGTCAGATACTATGCTAACCTCTCAGGATGCAAAAACAAACAAACAAACAAACAAAACTCCCTATCCACCAGGAGCTTACAATTTAATGAGGGAGACAACATATAAGTCTGAAAAGCTAGCTATGATAAAATAGGTAATAATAAACAGAACTAAGACATTGGGATTAAGAGAAGTTGAGTAAAGCTTCTGTAGGAGGCAGGCTTTTAGCTGAGACTTAAAGGAAGACAAGGAGATCAGTAGTTGGGGTATTATTATGTTCCTAGAATTACATCATTATGTGGAGCACTAGAAATCAAAGCAGTCACACATTTTCCAGATAATGCACCGGCTATAACTGATTTCAGTAGATGTTGAAAAGATGAAAACAATAGACCTTAGCAACAAATTGCTTATGAGTGAATGGTGATTCACAGTGAAGAATCCAAGATAACTCCTAGGTTACAAGCCTGAGGAACTGGGAGGATAGTATTTTTCTCTGCACTAATAGGGAAGGTAGGAAAGGGAAGAAATAATAGATTGTGCATTGGATGTACTGAGTTTAAGATGTCTACTGCATAAATAATTTGAGATGGCTGAAAAACAATTAAAGATGTGAGGCTGAAGGTCAGCAAAAAGACTGGGGCAGGAAAACTAGATTTGAAAATTATTGAATAACAATGGTAATTAAATCTATGAGCACTGGTGAGGTCACCCAGTAAAGTGGTATTGAGAAAGAAGGGAAAAGGGCCTAGGACAGAATCTTGAAAAACACTTCTTGACTGCATCATTTGAGTCTATGTATTCCTAGTTTATAGCATTGAGTCCAGTACATTACAGGTTTTTTTTCAAAATGCTGAATAAATAAATGAATGAATGAATGCAAAAGTAAATGGTGATTCCAGGAGACAAATAAATAAATTAAACATAGATTGGTATTAATGGTACAACAGATAATATATAGGACCTATTGTTAGGAAGACTCATCTTTCTGAGTCCAAATCCAGTCTCAGATACTTATTAGCAGTATGAAACTGAGCAAGTCAATTAATCCCATTTGCCTCAGATCCTCATCTACAAAAATTAGCTAAAGAAATAAACGACTAACCATTCCAGTTGTTTGCTAAAAAAAATCACACCTGGAACCACAAAGTTGGACATGACTAAAATTTTCTGAAGAGCAGCAAGGATTGATGGGTAACTCATATGTTCATGGGGCAGGTGGGTAACTAAGGAAAGGGAAAAGGAATTAGTGATGTAAGAAAAAATGTTCACATTATCAAGATTTCAGAAAAAAATCACTCAGATGATGAAACAATTTCCAGTTCTTTACAAATAAAGATATTGCCAGAGTAGCAATTTTTGCAATTACAAACAATTTTATAACTCAGGAAATCTTGGATATGTTATCTTCTACATAACCCCTCTTTTTATCCTTGCTCAGAGAATTGACAACAATGTTGATTTCTGGACCAGCCAGAAATACTAGAAAGAAACTCCTTGTCTGTGGGATGAACTTCTCTCCCTCAAAGCCACATTTTTAATCAGAGAATTAGTAATGTGATAGAAAGCCAAAAACAACAAATTATACTACAGGGTCAAAGCAAGAGAAAAGGAAGTGGCCAGAATGAAAATTTAAAAAAATATTATATAAATGTCCTTAACTTGAGTGGAAGACTTGAATTTCATGCTGAATATTCAAGATTTCAATTCTTACCATCAAAACATTAAGCCATTTTAATCAAGGACAGAGAATAATAAGAATTTTAATACAACAGAATGTGGTAGGGCCAATTGTCTCCTTCCTGTATGGTGAGGAAACTGAAATCTTAAGCATGGAAGTATGATCTGCCTAAACGTGACCTGCCAACCCCCATTTAAAGCTTATTTGACTAACTCTTGTTGTAATAAACAAAGGAAATTTTTTTAAAAATCAGAGAATGACAAAATCTCAGTGTTGAAAGGGACCTTTGAGGACATTTAATTCAATCCATACACAAACAAGGATCCCCTCTAGCACATTCATAGAAACTGGGCATTTGCTTAAAGAATTCCAGTAAAGGCCAAATCAAGAAATCATCTTCCACATCCACCCACAACCAACCAAAGTTCATTCCTGTTTTTTATTTTTCAAATAATTCTAATTATTAGGGAGATTTTTCTTGGCTTTAGCTGAAAACTTCCTGTCTGCAACTTTTTCCCATTATGTTTAGTTCCATCAGCTAGAACCAAGAAGAATTAGTTTAATACCTCTTCCATATGACAGATTTTCAGATACTAAAGATCACTACCATGTCACCACTGTTTTCTCATCTCCAATCATTTTGACAGATCCTCATAACATTATTATCATGTTTTGAAAGACAAATACATGTAAATATTCTAGTTCAATAGTTAACCTCGTTCCCATGCTTTTTGTTTTACTTTTTGCTTTTTCTTTGATTTCATTATATTAGTAACTAATGTAGAAATGGAAATAAAATCTTTAATGGCAAAAGTTTAATTAATGCTATACCACACTCTGAGACAACTCAAAAGATACTAGAACACTGGAGAGGGTTCTGGAAGTGAGCTTGCTGGGAAAAAACAATAGCCTGTGTGTCAAAGCTTTTTAAACTGGATTGTTACCCCATATGGGATCACAGAACTGAGTATAGGATCACAGAACTGAATTATGATTTATTATCAGCAAATATTTGGTTTGTATACTTATTTTATATACCTATATTTCCAGAGTCATGTAAAAATTTCTTGGGTGAAAAGGGGTCACAAGTGGAAAAAGTTTAAGAAGCCCTGATATAGGCTATGTGACCAGGGTAAAATGCTAGTAAATGGATGAGTGTGAATTGGCCTCCTTGATGTTCCCTGAATTCTTTGCTCTTTCTTTCACTTTTATGCCTTTAAACACACAGTCCCAAAATTCAAAATGTCCTCCCTCCTCATTTTCACCTATGACAATCGGTTCCTAGATTGCATGACTTACAGACTAGATATCAAACAAATACAAGGTAAAATTATCTGTGGGGTAAGGTACTAGTAGATGGAGAGACTGGGGAAGTTTCACAAGGAAAGTACAAGTAGAATTTCTGAGGAAACAAGGGTTTCTAAGAGGCATAAATGAGATAGGATTATATTCTAGCTGTGTCCTGGAGGAGAGCCAGCACAGAGACGTGGAGACAAGATATGGGGTGTGATGTGTAAGGAATAGAAAGAAAAATTCTTTATGGTGAACAATAAAGTATAGGAGGGGGGCTAGAATAAGAGTGAAAAGGTAGATAGGGGACAGGTCCTACAGGGCTGTAAAATCTAGACAGACCTAGTAGGTGCTTAATACAAGACTCTTGATGTAGGTTGTAACCGATCCCTAGATACCTAAACACCAGAATGCTATTCAACGGCCCCATATCTTTGGAATTTGCCCAGACTGCTGTGTAAAGTTAATTAAACTCTAGTCATTAAAGGCTCTGTTCTCTTGAACAAAGAAAAATTGATGGGCACATGTGTAAGTGGGTACGTGCACACGCACACACATTCAGTATTTTTGCCTCAGTGATCTGTATGTTTTGATTGAAAATGTTATAGGGCAATTCTTTTCTGGACAATTACTTCAGTCTCATGGAGGTCTGGACGGAGTTTTTCGTGGATACGGCAAACATGGCCTTCTCTTTCTTTGCTAAATAGGAAGACGGGAATAAACCAGAAGGTTTTAGATGACAATACCAGGGAGAGGAACTCCAATCCTTTGTTCTTTTATGAGCCTTCCAACCCCAGGCCCAGGTGCTTTAAATTAGCCCAGCCAAGGGCCATCAGGGGCCTGCCTTTATTACACTATGGTAAATAACAGTCACTGCCATCCCCAAACTTCATCGGGTGCGTCCCTGAAAATGTCACTCGCCACATGTCAGCAGGGCTCTTTGTCTAATTTCTCCAGCTAAGGTGGCAAGAAGGTTATTACGAGTAATAGCAAATTTAAAGTTTTATTAGCAGTAAACTGCAGAAGCTAATGGCGATGCCAACACTAGATAAAATCATTGTCACAGTCAATTCTGAACTCCTTATTTCAAGCTTAATAATAGGAAACTCAATGGAAAGGATATTACACGCCCCATATCACTCATGAGTGCCGCAGGCCTGAGTAACTTGTTATTTTGCTCATGAGTGGAATAAAATGCAGATGATACTGCCTGCTATCAGGGGCATTGTTTTAATTGAGGGTGTAAGCATGGGGATGAGGGGGGCTCCAAGTAGGTTCTTATTTTCGCAAATGTTCAGAGAATGATCTTTGTGTTTGAAACTGACATGGGCGCTTCGATGATTTAGTATTTGTGAGAGTATATATGAGTGTGGAGGGATTAAAGTTCCCTCAATTATTGAGACATAAAGGAGGATTGAGGGAAGAACAGGGGTGGAGGAAGGGGATTGTCCCTCCCCTAATTGTGCATTTTATGATAAACCAAACTCTTTCCCCCCTCCCATCCCAAAGCCTTTCTTCCTCCAGCCCTTCACTTATCAGAGACAAGCAATGGAATTCTATATTACTCAGTCTCTTTCTAATTCCACAACAGAAAAGCTATTCCACACTGACATATCCTCCAAGACCAGGAATAAATAATAAAAGGTGCACGCCGCCGATGCTTTGCATTGAAGAGGTAGTTCCAAGAAGTAGGAGCACATGAGATTTTGTATTCTTTTTCTAAAGTTTTCCCCCTTCCTCTTCTCAGAGATGATTTCTGTTTCTGTGCTACAAATCATCAAACTATATTTCTGTGAGAGGATGGTATACATTTGTGGCTGCTCTCAGGGCCTCCTCTCTTTATTGAGTTCACAGAGATTTTCTGAGATGATTCAGGTCTAACTTTATGCAGCAGTGTAGAGATGAGGATTTTTAAGCAGATCCTGTTCAGTGCTTTTTGAAGTCTGAAGCCGAAGTCTTTCAATAAACGAGAGGGTTTGAGGCCGCCTTAAGCTTCAGTAGTCCCTTTGATAGGTTTGCTGTCTTGTATGCTACATGGACAGGCCTACTTGGTCATTCTTTTTCAGAGTAATTATCACTGTATAACACTCTAACTTTCTCTGCCTAAGAAGAATTAAAGTCTTTTAAGGCTCAGTCAGTCAGATACATTCTGAAAGAAGAAAGAAAGCAGGAAAGAAGAAAAGGAGGAAAGAAAGGAAGAAGGAAAAAAGGAAAAAGAAAGAAAGAAAGAAAGAGAGAGAGAGAAAGAAAGAAAGAAAGAAAGAAAGAGAAAGAAAGAGAGAGAGAGAGAAAGAAAGAAAAAAGAAAGAAAGAGAGAGAGAGAAAGAAAGAGAGAAAGAGACAAAGAGAAAGAAAGAAAGAGAGAGGGGGGGTCAGGGAAGAAGAAAGGAAGGGGAATAAAGAAAAAAAGAAGTAACAAATTATTCTTTTACCAATCCAGTTCCTAAAATCCACTGACTAGAGGGTCACAATCTGAATCAGTAATAGATAACATTAGCTCTCAGATTTTAATACTGATTGGTTCAATATTGAATCCTAACTTGTAGTGGGATAAGCTTCATTTTCAATAATGACTTTTCCATGAATTGACCTTATCATATTTCAATTCACAAATCTTGTCTTTTAAATAGCATCTTTTTTCTGGTCCAAGCATCAGAGAATTTATTATCAGGCAAAGGCATCTACCAATAAAAAAGTGCCATTTGTAATAAGTTCCATTAATTTCCATGAAGATGAAAAACTTTATTTGTAAACTAAAAACAAAACAATGCTGATTTCTGCAGATTAATATTACAAGCAGAACAAAGAACACTCAGGCGAAAGAATTTGTAAACATGTACAAATTCTTGGGATTGACACTGACATTGATGCATACACACTGTAATTCATCTATGTTTATTTCCTATTCATACCACACTAATGTTTGACAATGAATATGGCACTTGAAATCCTTTTTTTATTAAAAAACAGAGAGGATGTCAGCCAGTTAAACATGATATTAGGGCTTAATCTTTTTTTTTGTTTGTTTTGCAGCCACCAAAATTTGAGAGGGCAATCAGTGCTGCCCAAAAGATACTTTTAATGAATTGTCAGACCTCATTTTATCTTGCTTCCATGATGTCTAGCCTTTTTCTTCTTAGTATCCCTTGGGACCTATTCAGATTTTTAATGGACACTAGAAAAACTCTTTTGAGTTACAGAAGTGTCAGAGATGATATCCAGCTACATTTTCTATTTCTGAAAGGGTGGTCAGAGAAGTTTAAGCTCAACTTTTTTTTTTCTTTTTCATAGATAAATAACACACTAGGATCTAAAATCATTCACTATGAAAGAATTATTAAAATTTAATATTTATTTGAACCTGTTAATATTGAATCCATTTCTTTATTCACTTGCTTAAGAATATGAAGCAAAAAGGATTAAATATCAGACTACTTGCAATGCAGAATCAAGTCCTGAATGCTAATCCCAGTTCTCCCACTTAGGAGTCATTTAATCTTGATTATCTCACATAACCTCTAAGCCTTTAAAATTGAGAGATAAGAGAACTCATACTAGTTACTTCATAATGATTTCAGGAAGGTCAAAAGATATATAAAAGAATTTTGCAATTTCAAATAGTTATGCAAATGAAATATTTCATTATTATTGTTACTACTAGTCATTTAAAAAAATCTTTTCTAACTGAGTTCAGATAGAAATGGCCCTTAGATTCATCCATATTATTATACTCTAGTTAAATTTCTTTAGATATTTAAAGAAATGAATGCATTTACTATTTTCTTTTTTAATAATCATTGAATAAATGTCTTGGGATATAAGTTCATCTTCTGGAAATTTATTGAAAATATTTTCTGTAGCTCTTCAGAAGTAAAAAGTATGAGAGTGCCTGATATGTTCCTTATTCTTTTCCTACATAATTTCCATTTCTTCTTTTTATTGTCATCATCCTCATCTCATTCCTCTTATTTTTCAGATGGATTCAGACAGAAACATACCTGAGACAAGTCACTATACAATTATTTATTTATAATTAATGTTTGAAAGACTACTATAGAGTAAGAAAAAAGTCTGGATTTTTTGTGGTTGAATAAAAGTGTTAGTGTGTAAACTCATCCTCTTCTGGCTTTGTGAAATCATTCTTGGTCCTACTCCAGTAGCAGACAGGATGATGGGGATGGATGCTCCTAATTCTGTCCTTACAAGATTTTGATATCCTCTTGTAAGTCTCTATGTATTTTGAATTATTTTGATAATTTTAACATTTAAATTGAGAATATTAAGTTTTTTTTTTCTTTTGATGAGTGCTATGCTTATTTTATTCTAGGCAAAAGTCCAGTCAAGAATAAAAAATTTCAGTACAATTCTCAAGTTTGAATTCTCCAGGATATTTTAAGATTTGTATTTTTGTTTGTATATTTGTTGTCTGTCAGTCTATGAAACAAAATGTGTTCTGGATGCATAATTGTAGCTACCGGGTCATTTCTTGTGAAGTATTTGATATTATGGTTATTATTATTGTTGCTATAATAATTATTATCATCATTATTATATAAAGCATTGAAATAGTGGGCCAGGAGAAGCTTCAGGGTCTAACACTGCTTTGGTGTTTAAATCTGTTTTCTTTTTTTAATCTCTTCTCAGCATATGTTCAAGTAAAGAATTGAAGATAATTTACTTCCGTTTCTAAAATCATCCACAGATTTTTCTATACCATTTGCATCTACTCAATTATTGAGTATAAAATATACATACCAATAAGTTTTGATATGTCATTTTTTTTTTCTTTAGAGCTTTAATTTATTTTTTCCACAGAGCAATCACATAAGAGAACACTTAGAATCTGACTTCTTTCTTCTTTGGTATAGAATAACCTTACTCAATATTAAGATGGAGATCAACAGAAATTCACTAGTTACCCCTACCAATATAAATCACAATCTTTCCAAATTTGATAATTTGCTTTGTAAGTTGCCACAGCAAAAATAAATAATAATAATAATATCCATTACCTAGTAGGCAATCTTCTGCTGATGATACAAGCTCTCGAAACTAAATAATAGACTGGTCCTTTAAAGACAGTCTCACAATCCATTACTGGGTTCATCTTTAAAGTCTTAGTCAGTCAGGGTCACTTTCATATCACAAGGAGGTTTCAGAATGGGCTTTGGTTTAGAAGTGACAAGGATGATCAAATGGAAAATTATCAGATCTCAACTTTATTCCCTAGATACAAGCCACCAGCCACTTTGCTATCTGGAACAGAAATGGGGCACTAGTATACTGAACCTTTTTAACAGTCACTACACCCATCCTGGTGCCCTGCTGTCCTAATTGATGAGGACCTCAATAGCCCGTTATATCTAGACAAAATCTAAACAGGCTTCATTGTACTTCCTGACCATCTTTTCACCACCCTTCTACTGCAGTATGTGTCCCTTTGACCTCCTTCTCAATCTCTTTGCTTTCCAGTTCTGAAACTTTAATAAAATCAATACAGTTATTGTCAGGTATGACAGTCTGACTCCTACCATTCTGATTCCACTCACCAGCCTAGTAACTTTCTAAATCCAAACCCTTCTCACTGTCCACCACTTCCATAATGGTGTAGAATGTAAGCTCCTCTATCTATAGGCCAGATGAAAAAAAATGTTCTAAATGACAATCTACTGGAGAAATACAAATTAAAACAATCCTGAGGTACTATTTCATACCTATTAGATTGGCTAATAGTCCAGAAAAGGAAAAGGAAAAATTTTGGAGAAGATATGATAAAAATGAAACATTAATGTACTATTGGCAGAGTTGTGAACGGATTCGACCATTCTGTAGAGCAATTTGGATCTATGCCCAAAGGGCTATAAAACCATGTATAATCTTTGACCTAACAGTACCATTACTAGGTCTATATCTTGAAACAAATAAAAACAAAAGAAAAAAAGCACTTGTATGTATAAAAATAAAGTAGCCCTTTTATGGTGGCAAATAATTGGAATTATTGAGGGAATGTAATTATGTTATAAGAAAAAATAAGCAGGATGCTCTCAAAAATACTAGGAAAATTTCCATGAGCTGATGTAAAATGAAATGTACTATGTACAAAGTAACAGCAATATTGTAAGATGATTAACTGTGAATGATTTGGCTATTCTCAACAATATAATAATTCAAGATATCTCTGAAGGACTTATGGGGAAAAATGCTAACCATACCCAGAGAAAGAACTAATGGTATCTGAATGCACATCAAAACATACTTTTTAAATTTTCTTTATTTTTCTTAATGGTTTATTTTGTTTTCTTTTTTCTGTTTTAATCTATGTCTTCTTTCACAACATGATTATTATAAACATTTTTTGCATAACATGTTTAACTTATAACAAATTGCTTGCCTTGTCAGTGTGGAAGGAGGGAATGGAGAGAATCTGAAACTTAAAGTTTTTAAAATTAATGTTAAAATATTTTATATGTAACTAGGGAAAATTAAAATACTAAATAAATGAAAAAAGGGTGGGGGAAGAATGCAAGCTTTTTGAGGACAAGTATTTTCTTGCTTACACGTTTGTTTCCCTAGTGCTTAAGGAATATAAAGCACTGAACAAGTGTTTGTGTGTGAGATATATATATATATATATATATATATATATATATATATAATTCATACCCTTAGTTCTGTGTAAAACTAATCTAATATTCATTTGAGAACTTGATATTCTACATTTTCATTTGCTTTTTTTTCTTTCATATAAATATTTGTAGTAGATGACATCATGTATTCTTGTGCTTTTATTTAAAGCAATAACTAAAAACATGGTTTAGTATTTTGAGATTTAAAATGAACTTTTATAATAAGTATAACTAATAAAAGTAAGCTTATTCCATATTACAACTGAGGAAACTAAGACTCAGAGAGTTTCTATGATTTATTTGTGATCACATAGCTGATCAATGTTAGAGGCAGCATTTGGATTAAGATTTCCTGTTTCTAAGATTAGAACTAAGATTTGGGAATTGGCTGTGATTGCAGTGATAAATCTTGACTGGTTTCTATAATAGGACATCTCTTACTTTGGGGGGAAGGGAAGAGAACAATTGAAATGATAGGTATTTAAAGCTCAATACAACTAAAGTAATCATGTTTCAAGTGACCTTCAAGGTCTGTATTCTGCTTGACCTAATATTCAACTCTTTCAGTGGAATTGATATTCCTGGATGATTTTCTATCTGAATCTGATTCTTATAACATACAGAAATAAGGAAAAAATTGAAGTTTTTGGATTTTTCCTTTTCCTACAACTTTATGCATTAATTTTTGTACTTGAAGGCACAATTCAATAACTTTATTGGAATTATTTCCATAGTACTAAAATTTGTGTTGAGAACTAGAAAAGTCAAAAAGGAGTTTTGAAAGGAAGAGAAAGAAGAGACTTTTTAAAATGTGTGTATGTATTTACTATATTTATCTTATGATAAAATTAGAAATTTACCTTATGATAAAATTGGAACTTTTGATATCATCTCATTAATTTCATGAAATTAAAGAGTTTGAAGTTACCCTATATCTTTTTTATAATTATTCAGATACTAGACCTATTCATCAAAGAGATCAAAGAAAGAAGAAAAGAAATCTTGTGGACAAAAATATTTATAGCATCTCTTTTTTTGTTGGAAACCAAATGGAAACAAAGGAGGGTGCTCATCAATTAAGAAATGCCTGAACAAAATATGGTATATGAATTTAATATAACAATATTTTTTCTCAAAAAATCTTGATAACAATAGTTTCAAATACATGGGGAACATTTGTATGAGCTGATGCAGAGTAAAGTAAGGAGAGAGAGAAGAGAATTATTTATATAATAACTACAGCATAAAAAAG
Organism: Sarcophilus harrisii; assembly: GCF_902635505.1. Taxonomy (NCBI): domain Eukaryota; kingdom Metazoa; phylum Chordata; class Mammalia; order Dasyuromorphia; family Dasyuridae; genus Sarcophilus; species Sarcophilus harrisii. The sequence goes on along the minus strand of NC_045429.1, from coordinate 42,549,523 downwards.
AACAAATTGAAAAAACTTAAAGAAATCTGATTGATGGACTGATCAACTAAGATTTCAGAAGATTGATAATAATAATGCATACTCACCACATGAAAGAGAAGTGAAAGACTCAAGATGTAGTATGAAACATCTAATTTTAAACATAATCAACATGCAAATTTGCTTTGCTAAACTATGAATATTTATTACAAACAGGTATTCTTTCTGTTTTGTTTTTCAGATAAAGAAGCTGAAATTCAAAAACCTTAACTCACTTGTTCACCTGGTAAGTATTCTAGATGGGATTCCAACTTAATTATTCCAGATTCAAAATTCAGTATGCTACTACTCTACAATATTAGGAAAAATTTCCTAAGATTAAGTCACCTTCACACAACCATAAAGTAAAAATAGTTAGCCTTTTTTCTTTATCTTGACTTTCTTATACTTTGCATGTACTTGTTTATAATTAAACAGACAATCCTCAATTTTTGTCTGTTTCACTTTTGTGACTTCAGTCATTCACGGTATTTTATCAATAAGCTCATTCTCACTTTTCTGTTGGCAACCATGGACATTCACAGCTATGTACAGTAGAGAAAAAATAATAAATCATAGACACAATGTACTGAATTTGATGGAAGAGCTGATATCTTACTAGATATTTTTTATCTTGTTCACCCTGCCATTGGAAACTCTTCACAATTTTCATTATATTATATATGTAATATAATACATTATATTATATATTACAATGTTTATTGCCTATATTCACTTTTTACCTTTAAAATTCAAGTCTATGTTGCAGTTATGCCCCCAAAGTGCAGTGAAATGCTTTGGACTTTAAGTGTAAAAAGTCATGCAACTTAGTGAGGAAATAAAGATGTTAGATATACTGTGGGCCATAATATCCTCAGCCTCTGCTGGTTTTATCTGTCATCTGGTTAGAAATATTGAAGTTGAAGGGTAGAGCCAAGATGGTGGAGAGAACACACAACCCTCAAACTAATTACCAAATACAGCCTCTGAGTTAGTTCTGGACTGGAAGGATCCACAAATGTTGGCAGTATAACAAATTGCCAGCAGAAGATAATTTAGAAGGTCTCCAGAAAAGGTCTGTTTCAATAGGGCATGGAGGGAGGTGGACCAAGTGCAAGCAGGTCAAATACAGAGGCCAGTACAGGCAGCACGGACCTGGGCCAATGTGGGCTCCAAGTGGTGGAGAATCTATGGGGAGGACTCTGCAACAGTATTGTTTACTCTGCCCTGGTTGCAAGCCAGTAGATCAACAAAATTCATCTGAAAGAACAAAAGGTCAAGAATTTCAAAGGAATTAATGGAGAGAAAAGCAAATGAAGGTGGTTTAACTGTACCAGATCTAAAACTATATTATAAAGCATTGCTCACTAAAACCATTTGGTACTGGCTAAGAAATATAATATTTGATCAGTGGAATAAGTTAGGGTCAACAAAGTAGCCAATGATTATAACAATCTAGTATTTGACAAATCCAAAGGCTCCACCTTTTACAATAAGAATTCACTGTTTGACAAAAACTGCTGGAAAAAATGGAAACTAGTATGGCAGAAAGTAGGCACAGATCCACACCTAACATCATATACCAAGATAAGGTTGAAATGGGTACATGATCTAGATATTAAGAATGAGATTATAAATAAATTAGAAGAACACAGGGTAGTTTACCTCTCAGACATGTGGAGGAGGAAGAAATTTATGACCAAAGAAGAACTAAGGACCATTATTGATCACAAAATAGATAATTTTGATTATATTAAGTTAAAAAGTTTTTTGTATAAACAAACCTACTGCAGACAAGATTAGAAGGGAAGCAATAAACTGGGAAAACATTTTTTACATTCAAAAATTCTGATAAAGGCCTCATTTTTAAACTATATAGATAATGGATTCAAATTTATAAGAATCTAAGCCATTCTCTGGTTGATAAATGGTCAAAGGATATGAACAGACCATTTTTATATGAAGAAATTGAAACTCTTTCTAGTGATATGGAAAAGTGTTCCAAATCACTATTGAGCAGAGAAATTCAAATTAAGCCAATTCTGAGATACCACTACACACCACTCAGATTGGCTAGGATGACAGGAAAAGATAATGACTCATGTTGGAGAGACATGGGAAAACTGGGACACTGATACATGGTTGGTGGAACTGAACAGATCCAACCATTCTGGAGAGCAGCTTGGAACTATGCTCAAAAGTTATCAAACTGTGTATACCCTTTGACACTTAGAAGTGTTTCTATTGTGCTTATATCTCAAAGAGATCTTAAGGGAGATAAAGGGATCCATATGTGCAAAAATGTTTGTGGCAGCCCTGTTTGTAGTGGCAAGAAACTGGAAACTGAATGGATGCCCATCAAGTGGAGAATGGTTGGGTAAATTGTGGCATATGAATGTTATGGAACATTATTGTTCTGTAAGAAATGGCCAGCAGGATGATTTCAGAGAGACCTGGAGAGATTTACATGAACTAATGCTAAGTGAAATGAGCAGAATCAGGAAATCATTATATGGCAACACAATGATCAATTCTAATGGACATGGCTCTTTTCAATAATGAGATGATTCATAGCAGTTCCAATTGTTCAATGATGAAGAGAACCATCTACACCCAGAAGAGGTCTATGGGAACTGAGCATGGACCACAACATAACATTTTCACTCTTTCTGTTGTTTTTACCTTGCATTTGTTTTCTTTCTCAATTTTTTTCCCTTCTTGATCTGATTTTTTTTTGTGCAGCAAGATAACTGTCTAACTATGTATACATATATTGGATTTAACATATATTTTAACATATTTAACATTTATTAGATTATCTGCCATCTAGTGGAGGGTGTGGGGGGAAAGGGGGGAAATTTAGAGCAGAAGATTTTGCAAAGGTCAATGTTGAAATATTACCCATGCATATATTTCGTAAATCAAAAGTTTTCCTAAAAAAAAAAAAGAAATATTGAAGTTCTTGTCATGAATGGCAGCTTCAAGAATAAATAGAGCCTCATCTTTTCTTTAAGATTCCTTGCTGGGATCTTTAAGTATTTCAAATGGCACATGAAGGATACATCACTGCCAGATAATCTTAAGCTGGAGTGTCTCATGATCTCCAATGTCATCCAAAAGCAATGAAGGACAGTATCAGAGGTAAGATCATGACTTCACTGTCTTAATGTCTTCCAGTTATAGCAAATAAAGTCTCAGTAACTTCTCTTTTGTTGTTCAAAAGATTGCCAATGAAGAGAAGTTTACAGCAGCATAGTATACAATACAATACCATATGATCCAGTGGGCAGTAAGATTCGTATTAAAAGTGTTTTTGTTTTAAGAATTTCATTGGGGCAGCCAGGTGGTGCATTGGATAGAGCACCAACCATGAAATCAGGAGGACCTGAGTTCAAATTTGACCATAGACACTTAATACTTCCTAGCTGTGCAACCCTGGGCAAGTCACATAACCCCAATTACTTCAGCAAAAATAAAGAGTTTTATTAAATGGAATTTGTAGTACTGTGTAGATTTCATGTGTTATGAAAAAACAAGTATTGTCTGAAATCATTTTTGCTTGAGATGTTAAAACAAAAGATCATAGAATTCTAGTTCTAGTTAGAACTAGTCTAGTTCTAGTTCTAGTTAGAACTAAAGACTAGAACTAGTTCTAGTCTAATTATTAATTTTATTTTGCATCTATGTATTTCATGATTACTGAATTAGGAAAAGAGAATATTATTAGAATTTGTTTTAATATAAAAACGTGTATGCAGAAAAGTGTTTTTTTCCAGCAATTTCTACTGAAAAGGTTTTTGTAGTCATGGGTACCTACCCTCCAATTTCCCATAGGTTCAATGTGTGTCAACATTCATGTTTGTTTTGTTTTGTTTATATTCATGTAGTTTTTTCTAGTAACATTACCTCCATGAAGTCAAATATCGATCCCTACGTAATGCAAAGTATAGAAATTATTAAGATATGCTCTAAACAAGAAAGGAAGGAGAAGGAAAACAAGACCCAAAGTAATGTTTTTGTGAGATGAGAGAAAGAGAGGAGGAGGAGGAGAAAGAAGAGGAGGAGAAGCAGGAGCTAGTATTTATTTAGTGCTTATAGAACAGGTAATATGCTAAGTACTTTACAATTCCATTTGCTCTTCGCAATTTTGGCACATAGGGTCTATTATTCTTCCCATTTTATAGATGAAGAAACTGTCGTTAAAATAATTTAAGTGATTTGGCCAGGGTCACATCAACATATAAGTGTATGAGGACACATCTGAATTCTTCCTGACTTCATGTCCTGCACTGTATTTACTATGTCACCTACTTGCCACTAAATGCTTATTAAGTGACTTTCATGACCATACTAATTGACATCCTTGTTACTCTTGGCCTTCTTCCTTCTTTTTCATTTGACTTGAAATATGGGGAAATATATAATTTACAAATGAATAATAGGTATCTTTGATATTAAAAAAAAATAAAGCACATATTCTCTGCTTTGTAAAACATGGGTGTTTTTATTTGTTGGTTTTGTTCCCATACAATTAAAGCTGGCTTATTTTAGAACACCAACAATTCTTGAGGTCTGAAATCCATTTATTTGTCTTTGTCCTGCAAACTAATGAATTTCACATTTAAAAAAGCTCATTAGGAAATGTTGTGTTCAAGAATAAATTGTAAAAGCCTTATTCTACCAGATTAAATGTATGATAAAATATTTAAAATGACATTTATTGCATCAATTACTTTTTTAAATAAAGCTAGGAAAAGATGTTAATATCACTTAATAGTCCCAGATCTTGGTTTCACTTATTCATTCTTCAGCACACTCTCCAATAATATATGCTTTGCTTACTGCTACTAAAAGGTTGCCAAATAATAACTACAACACTAAAATGAATTTTTTGCAGCAGTAAAAGAGAAGATGTAAAATTTCTTAATGTTTTATGTGTATTTGCTTTGGTATATTTTATATTATATTGGGTTCCCTGCCAGAGGGCAAGTGGTAGGGAAAATAAAGTCAGTCTAATTTCATTTGTCAATGTAGTCAGTTCATTACTAATCATATGACTTTTACGAGACATTGACACTGCAAAATGCTGAGAAAATCAACAAAAGTCCAATTTCAGCCCAATTATAGACTATAAATTGGTGATGAGGAGTGAGTGAATGGGTTACTCACTCTGATACCTTTCTCTCATTTGACAACGTGGACATATATCACTATTTTCACATAGACAATAAAGATAAAAATACTCATGACAGGGATCCTTTTGAAAGGATTTTTAAGTCTTTGGACCAAAAGGAGTTAGTATGAAAACTTATTCCAGCTGTTTTACAAAAAAAACAACCTAAGAATATTTCATTTTTGGTCAAACAACAAGGAAATGTGAATTTTAGTGGACTTTTTTTTGCTTTCTCATAAAATATAATGATTCAATTAATCTGAAAAATGTAGACAGTTGATGCAGATAATTTAGATCAGTGCTCCCATGCTTCAAAATCAATTATTTCTTTTGCAAAGATGAATGAATGAATGAAGCACTTACTATATGCTAAGTACTGTGCAAAAGTGAATTCTTAATTCAACAAATTCACTACATAATTTTCAGAACACTGCTTCATTTGGGCCCTATCTCCCTTATTACTGTTTTCATAATTATTAACTTCAAAGGAAAATAAGATTCTCTTTAAGATGGTTGGAACAAATGCTCTTAACCTCATTTCACAGCTGAGAAAATAAAGGCATGTAGCAATTACAGGAATTAAGGTAGAGGAAAAACATTATATTTCTGACTCCTTAAAGGTCACTCAAAATCCCCAAATAGCCAATTGCTCTTTCTAGGTTTGAGCAAGGTAACATTACCACTTAGACTATCTCAGTAAGCCCTCATTTAACTAATCACATCATCTGTCAATTAATTCATACATGTAAATACCTCATCTCTATGCCATGAATATTTTTCTTAAATGATTTATTGGAAAGTTACTTTGGAATATTAATAAAATTGCTTAATAGTTATTTTCATATAAATTCATTTATTTCAATGCATAAAGAATCACAAAAGTTTCATTATTTATTCTAAATATTCATCAGGTTTTTTTTATGGTCAATTGATTTTCAGCAATTTTTCCTAGTATTTAGTCATTGTTAGAATGTACCCCATTTCTTGATTTATGCTTTTTTAAATATTACACTGCTCCATAAAGACCCCTCCAAAGTTATTTTAAATTTTCTTATGTAAATCGACCTTAATGACATTAGTATTATAACACATTAATGGAGAAAATTTTATTTAAACATTCCTTTATCATTGGTTATTATGAATTGCTTCTTTTTTCATAATTACCTATGTAACTATGCATTATAGTTATTATACCTAATGCTGAAATTAAAATTAAAAAAAAAAACTGCATGCTGTGCTTTAAAAAAAATAATGTTTACTTTGCTAAGGAAGCAGAGAATAGAATGTTGACTCAGGAGTCAGAGAACTAAGTTTTTGATAACCCCTTTGATACTTACTATCTATATGATCTTTGCTGAAACATATCCTCCTTGAGTCTAAGTAACTTTAAGTGTAAAATGAAATTATGAGAGGGTGGATCAGATGGCCTCAGACATATCATTGTAGCTCTAGATCTGATTTTGTGATTCTGTTCATTCCATGAAGTAATGCTATCTTATTAAAGTAGTAGTAATAGTAGTAATCATTATAGTCACGGTAGTTATTGGAATTGTAGCTGTAGTGGTAGTAGTAGTGGTGGTAGTAGTAGTAGTAGTAGTAGTAATAGTAGTAGTAATAGTAGTAGGTAGAGGAGGAGGAGAAGTAATATTAGTGGCAGCTAGTTTTACTGTAACAAATAATAATAATTATAATATATATATATATATATATATAATATAATAAAGCTAATAAAGCATTCTGCAAATATTACTTTTTTTTCTAATAGCCTTTTGTAATAAATCCATTTGTTACACTAATTTCTTGTATTAAGGAATTAAGTTGCATTATTATCTATAATCATAAAGCACTTTGCCTTATAGGGCAGTCTCAAGAGTTAACTTACTAAGAACAAGTCAATTGCTTGTTGGCCTTTGAAGAATCTGGAAGCTTTCTGCAGGGTGGAGGCATGGGCATGGTGCTGTTTCTTAGTCCCCAAGTGCCAGTCTGTGTCTGATTTTTATTCATCCCCATTCACCAATCTATAGGTGGCATTTGGAAAGCTGGAACCAAGGCTCCTACTGTGCAAGTTATTGCTTCCTTTGTCAGGAAGGGAGTGAGCACAAATATTTTCCAATTGCTCTGATTTTCAGGAAGAATTGGTTCTACTGAGCCATCACTGATGCTCATTTTGATACTATGTCAGTTGCTTTTTTAGAAAGGTTCATTCTGGAAAAGAGGTATAGTGGAAGGGATGCTGCAATTACAATTAAGAGGACCTGAGTTTAGACGCTTGTTCTAGAACTAACTAGCTGTGTAACTGTAAGTCACATAATCTCTCTGAGCCTCAGGTTCATCATTCATAAAATGCTGACAATAGTTCTTGAAGCAATTAAGTTAAAGGACTATCTCAGGGTTTGAAAAATATTAAGCAAATAAAATTCTTTGCAAATCTCAAAATAATTCAAATAAACATATACTTTTGTTTTAGAGCAAGAGCTATAAATTGTGTGAGCTCATCAGAAATTGATATACATAATGTACATTTTCCAAATCAACTTGAATGGGTTTTTTATCCCATTTCTGCATATCCCAGACTGACTAATTTCATATCAGGTCTTATTTCAACATAACTAGTGGATCAGGGTCCACCTTAAGTACCATCTCTTTGATATAGACTATCTTATACTTCAGAGAAATATGCAAACCCTTCTCTCAAAAAAAATTGACTATTTTTTTGCACCAAAGAGCTTTTGAAATCTCTTATAATAATTATTTTTGTTCCTATCTTATTCTCCTACTAGACTGTAGAATATGAAAACAAAAATGTCCTTGTCTGTTTATTTATTAATAAAAGGATGAAATAAGTACCACCATGAGTCAGGCACTAAAAATATAAAAACAATATGAAACCATTCCATCTAGTAGCATCATCATAGCCCCAAAATTTAGAACTCAGAGGTCATATAGTCCCCTTGTCACAGATGTTGTAGCTGACCCAGAAGTTAAATGATTTGCCAAGAGTCATAAAGGTGAGAAGCAGAACTAGAATATGAATCCAGGTACCCTACTTCCATCCTAGAACCCATTATTTTGCATCACACTATTTTAAGGAATTTAGATTCTCCAGGGTAGTGGGAAGATGTCTTCAAAAAGTCCAAATATATACAAAACTGAGACAAAACAAATTCTCATTAATTTGGGGAGAATACTAAGAACTGGGAAGAAATTAAAAGCTTATTTTTAAAGAGGACATTTCAGCTGAATCATATTTATTTTTTAATATTGTCTACCTAGCTTATAGAGGATATTCAGTAAATATGAATAGAAATTAATTGCTTCATTTAATATTCAAATTTTATTTTAATAAAAATTTGTTGTTACCTATGCTATATCTAAGTCACTTTATTAGGCTCCTTCGTATATAAAGAGCACTGATATAGCTTAAATGGGTTTAAAATCTAATGGAAAATATGTCTCCCTCTGGAACTACTCCCCAAATTTTACACTGGCTCTCTCTTCATGGTTCTAGGGGTAATCCTGAGGGGTTTGGGAAGTGTTATGTTATTATCACTCACTAATTCCTACTGGTGAGCAATCCATTGATTATACAGTTTATATAAGGAAATCAGCTAAAATTAATTAGCTTAGACATACAGGTATTCATTGTGGTGGCATGTTAGAATAGCTGATTCAAAATATTCATATACTCTCTCCCTCCTGCTGAATCCAATGGGAAATGGGATTATATTTAGAAAGAGTTATTTGTAGAATACTTTGCAGTATAAAGCATTAAAAATGTGAATTATTATTGTTATTAGGGCCACTAGGTGATGTAGTGGTTAAAGTATTGGGCCTGAAGTCAGGAAGATCCATCTTCCTAACAAGTCACTTAATCCTGTGTGCCTCAGTTTCCTCATCTATAAAATGAGCTGGAGAAGGAAAGGGCAAACTAGTATCTCTGCCAAGTAAATGCCAGACAAGATTGAAACAACTGAATAGCAAAAATTATTGCTCCTGTCATTATTATTTGGGATGGAGTGAATGATACTATATGGTTATGTTCAATATATTATATATTTTGTGTTCTATATAATGTGTGCTTATTTATACAATGCATATATTTTGTTCTACATGAAATGTATTTACATGCAGCTATATTGGAAGGGCAGATAGGTGATGCAGTGATTAGAATGATCAACCTAAAGTCAGGAAAATTCATCTTCTTGAGTTTAAATCAGATCTTAGACACTTATTAGCTGTGTAATTATGGGCAAGTCATTTAGTCCTATTTTCCTCAGTTTCCTTATCTGTAAAATGGCCTGGAGAAGGAAAAGACTAACCACTTGAGTAACTTTACCAAGAAAATCCCAAATAGGATAAGAGAAGGTCTGACTGAAAAACGATTGAATAACAACATCTATATTTGAACCTAATACAGCTTAAGGTGAAGTAAATACATTTGAATATATATTTTATACACATATACATTATATATATATATAATATATATGTTTATGTGTATAATTTGAAAATGAGAAATCATGTTCTATGAGGTGGAAGAGAGAAATTTTTATGACACCAGGATTTAGCTTTAGTTGGGCTTCATCACTTCTCATCCAAACTCTTGAAATAGAATAAAATTGTCTCAGAGTTGAAAGGTATTTCAGAGATCAGAAAATCCCTTCACATGTCTGAAAAGCAAGGGAAGATATGTGTTCAATTTGGGATATAGAGGTGATACTAGAAAGCTAAACTTGGAGTCAAGAAGATCTGAGTTTGAAATTCTTACCTCAGATACTTCCTAAGAATATGATCCTGAACTGAGTGGATGCCCATCAATTGGAAAATGGCTGAATAAATTATTGCATATGAATGTTATGGAATAGTATTTTGTTCTGTAAAAAATGACCAGCAGGATAATTTCAGAGAGGCCTGGAAAGACTTACATGAACTGATGCAACAACAAGACTATCTGATGATCAATTACGATGCATGTGGCTCTTTTCAACAGCAAGGTGATTCAGGCCAATGTCAATGGTCTTTTGATGAAGAAAGCCACCTACACCCAGAAAGAGGCCTGTAGGGACTGAATGTGGTTCACAACACAGTATTTTCACTCTTTTTCTTCTTTGCTTGTATTTTATTTTCTTTCCCATTTTTCCCTTTTTGATTTGATTTTTCTTGTGCAGCAAGATAATTTTATAAATATGTATGCATATATTGGATTTAAAAAAAAAAGAATATGATCCTGGGTGAGTCATATAACATTCTTGTCTCTCAGATTCCACAACTGTAAAATGAGCAAATTTTGTTCACTAGTTCCTTTCAGTCCTAAATAAAACATCCATAATCCTGTAAGTTATTTATGAGAATATAAGTAAAAACACTAGCAAGGAGTAATATTTGAAAGACTGGAGCTCAAAGGAGAGGTCAAAGTTGGATCCAAAAGATTAGGGATTAATATGCTTAAGTGATGATTGAAGCCATAGGAATGGATGAGATCACCTAAAACCAATGTAGAGAATGTGAGGAGAAAAGAAACATGGTTTGAAAGGTATCCAGATGAGAAGGTACCAAAGGCAAAAGAAAGTGAAATAGCATCCAGAAGAAAAAGGGTGGAGATGGGGTTAGGGTAACAATAGTGTAAAATGTTTCAGAAATATAAAGGATGATAACATCTAAGAGTAGTGCTAAGCATGTGTTAACTTAGAGGTTACAAGTAACTTTAGAGAGGACAGCTGTAGAGAAGGAAGGCAATTGGCTATTTTGAAAGCTAAGGAAAAAGTGACTGGCAAGAAAATAGAGATAATTATTGTTGATTATTCTCTCTATATGCTAAGAAGTAATAAGAAAGAAAGAAATGAAAATGGAAGGGAGTCAAAATATGTCTTATTTAATAAAAGGAAAACTTGATTATGCTCCTTTAACAGAAGGGGTTAAACCATTACTATTCAATGTATTAGAAATGTTAGCTTTGGCAATAAGAGAAGAAAAAGACATTAAAGGAATTAGAGTAGGTCATGAGGAAACCAGATTATCAATTTTTGCAGATGAAATGATGGTAAACTTAGAGAACCTTAGAGAATCAATTAAAAAACTACTAGAAACAATCCACAACTTTAGCAAAATTGCAAGATACAAAATAAATCCACAGAAATCATCAGCATTTTTATATATTATCAACAAAGTCCAACAGCAAGAGATACAAAAAGAAATTCCATTCAAAATAACTGTCAATAGTATAAAATATTTGGGAATCTCTCTGCCAAGAGAAAGTCAGGAACTATATAAACACAACTACAAAACATTTTCCACACAAATAAAGTCAGACCTAATCAGTTGGAAAAATGCCAAGTGCTCATGGGTAGGCCGAGTGAATATAATAAAAATGACAATACAACCTAAATTGATGTATTTATTTAGTGCCATACCAATCAAACTCCAAAGAAATTATTTTATAAATCTAGAAAAAATAGTAACAAAGTTCATCTGAAAGAAGATAAAGTCAAGAATTTTAAGAGAATTAATGAAAAGAAATGTTAATGAAGATGGCCTTACTGTACAAGACCTAAAACTATATTATAAAGCAGCAGTCATCAAAATCATTTGGTACTGGCTGAGAAATAGATAGTCGATCAGTGGAATAGGTTAGGAGCAGAGGATGAAATAGGCAATAACCAAAGTAATCTAGTGTTTGACAAACCCAAAGACCCCAGCTTTTGTAATAAAAACTCACTATTTGACAAAAACTGCTGTGATAATTGGAAACTAGTACAGAAGAAATTAGGGCTTGACCCACACCTAATACCATATACCAAGATAATATCTAAATGGGTTCTTGATTTAGACATAGTTATATCAGCAAATTAAAGGAACATAGGATAGTTTACCTCTCAGATCTGTGGAGAAGGAAGGGATTTGTGCCCAAAGAAGAACTGAACTCATAATTGAACACCAGATAGCTAATTTTGATTATATTAAGTTAAAAAGTTTTTGTACAAACAAAACTAATGCAGGCAAGATCAGAAAGGAAGCAATAAATTGGGAAATCATTTCTCCATTTAGGGGCTCTGATAAAGACCTAATTTCTAAAATACATAGAGAATTAACTCAAATTTATAAGAGTTCAAGCCATTATCCAATTGGTAAATGGCCAAAAGATATGAACAGATAATTTTCAGATGAAGAAATAGAAACTATTTCTAGTCATATGAAAAGGTGCTCTAAATCACTATTGATCAGAGAAATCCAAATTAAAACAACTCTGAAATACCACTACACACCTCTCAGATTGGGTAAGATGACAGAAAAAGATAATGACTAATGTTGGAAGGGATGTGGGATAATGGTGACACTGATAAATTGTTGATGGAACTGTGAATGCATTTAGCCATTCTGGAGAGCAATTTGGAACTATGCTAAAAAAAAGTATCAAACTGTGCATACCCTTTGACCCAGCAGTGTTTCTACTGGGCTTATACCCCAAAGAGATCTTAAAGGAGGGAAAGGGACCCACATGTGCAAAAATGTTTGTGGCAGTCCTTTTTGTAGTGGCAAGAAACTGGAAACTGAGTGGATGCTCATCAATTGAAGAATTGCTGAATAAATTATGGTATATTAATATTATGGAATATTATTGTTCTATAAGAAATGATCAGTAGGATGATTTTAGAGAGGCCTGGAGAAATCTGTATGAACTGATGCTGATCATGAGCAGAACCAGGAGATTGTTGTATAAGGCAATATCTATGTTATACAACAATCAACTCTGATGAACATGACTCTTTCCAACAATGAGATTATTGAGGCCTAGTTCCAATGATCTTGTGATGAAGAGAACCATCTACACAGAGAGAGGACTGTGGAAACTGAATGTGGATCACACCATTCTCATTTTTTTGTTGTTGTTGTTCGCTTGAATTGTTTTCTTATTCACTTTCTTTTTTTATTTGATTTTTCTTGTGCAACAAGAGAATTATATAAATATGTTTATACATATTGGATTTAACATATATTTTAATATGTTTAACATATATTGGATTGCTTGCCATCTAGGGGAGGAGGGATGGGGAAAAAGGAGAAACTATGAAACACAAGGCTATGCAAGGGTCAATGTTGTCAAATTATCCATGCATTTATTTTGAAAATAAAAAGGTTTATAAAAAAAGGAGTTAAAGAGAAAAATCTAAGATACATATATATATATATATATATATATATATATATATACATATATATACATACACATATACGTGTGGGGAAGGGGGGAGGAAGAGAGAGAGGGGAGAGGTAGGAAAGGACAAAAATCTATGTTTCTATATCTGGTACTCACTTCCTATTTAAAAACTATATGATACAAATAAGATCACGGATTTAAAGTTCAACACCTTATAATTCAATCAATTCACTTTATAGATGAGGAACCACTGGCTTGATAATGAATAGTAACTTGTCCAATGCTTCAGAGGTAACAAATATCAGAAGCATAACTGGAACCCTAGTCCTCTTGCAAGAAATCTAGTACTCATTACATTGTCCTACATCATTAATCTTAAAGTGTGAGGTTAAAGGATTATTATTATTAGAGTCTAAAGGGACCTTATAGACAATTGAGTTCAACTCTCATATTTTAGAATTGAGGAAACCAGGGATGAATGTTAAAGTGATATACCGAGGATCAAATATGTAGTTATTATCACAAACAGGATTTTGATTCCGTTTGTAGGGAGTATGAATCTAGAACTATTCATTTCCTGAAATTAGAGAATAAATGGAATGGTTAGTCTTGAAAAAGTGAGGAAAAATAGAGAGGAAAGAAAAAAAGGAAGGAAGGAAATAAGTTTTTTTTTTTTTTTTTTATCTTCTGGGATCAAAAAGTAGAGAACATGAATGGGTACAAAAATATTATGAGGTGTCCATTAGGTGGATGAAAAAATTTGTGAAGATTACACTCAGTTCTCAGTTAAAGTAGGAATGAGATCTGATGTATAAGTGGAATGCAGAGCTTAAAGACAAAGTTTGGAACAGTTTCCATTGGGGATTCAGAAAGGATCAAATCAGAAATGAACAAGAGGGTTTCTCAGCATGATGAAGGCCTTATGGAAGTCAAACCATTTAAATATAGCAGCTTACCTTTCTCCTAGGTTGAAATCATGGTTATGAATCACAGCATCTGTCTCATAGGGTTCAGTTTTTCACCCTTTCTTTGGATAAAATTCCTACTGGAATTGGAATTGAGTCCTTAATGAAAACCTAAATTGCATTATAATATTCAGCCTTATAATTTTCACCAAGGCTTTGCCAAAGGCACTGAATGATTTATGATAAATGTGAAACCTCAGTCCCCTCTTCCCAGGGTGCCTTCAATTATTTCTAAGTCAACGAACTCTGTTCTTGATTCCTTGTTGAAGCAAAGTAATAAGAGATTTAAGGATTTTATATTTTTCTGGAAACTATTTTAGCTTTGAAATATCTATACATGTAATCTCAATGATTGTATTTTAAAACACCCTCCTTACAAAATTATAGTTAAATATTAGCTCACTTCTCCAGAATGCATATGGAATGCAATCAGTAATATACCCTAGGCTCTATACTATGAATTCATCTTAAAAATAATATTATCACCAATTAGTCTAATCTAATCAGTTTCAGCCCAAAATTTGTACAGCAAGTTGCCTCCTTTGGTTTAGAAAAAAAGCCTTGGGGGCGGAGCCAAGATGGCAGAGAAGGCACATGTGACTTCTGCCTTCTTTACCCTCCTTATCAAATTATATCGCCCTCAAAATTCTTGACTGCTACAATTGTAAAGATAAGAAGTGAACAACTCACCGCCAAGAAAATTCGTCTGCCAAAAAGGTTGGTTCCCCGGGGAGATCGGCAGACGGGAGAGAAAAGGGTTCCAAGGAGAGCCTCAAACCGAAAGTGAAAGCACAGATCTCGCCAGCGCGCAGCCCCAACCCGCAAGGGCCCTGGGGAGGGATCCTGCATGGCGGAGGACGAGCCCGGTAGCCTCCAACTGCCAGGGGGGGAGCCGGCTTAAGAGTTTTCCAGGGCCGGAATCAGGCAGAGACGCTGGAGCGAGTTTGCAGCGCGGGGCGCGGTCAGCTGCTAATACCCAGTCCCACAAGAGGGCCCGGCCGGGGCAGTGACACCATCCTTACCCAGCCGAGGGCAACACTAACCCACACAGCCCTATAAGCAGTTTGGATAGCCTGCCATGCTGAATCCACTTCCTGTTGGGGAAGGGAAAACTCCACCAGAGCCCCCCATACCTGAGCCAAAATGGTTACACTCTCCCTATTCTGCAGAGGAAGCTGGGTAACCCCTTGCCTAGGAGACCTACCCTAAAGGCTTTTAAACATGAATAAAAGATGAAAAGAAAATCGACAGTTTATGCAGAAAAGAGCAGGTCAGCAACCTGAAGAACCTCAAACAGCAAACACATCAGACTGTCCTCTTTATATGAGCCTTGAAGAACCATTAAAAAGTCCAAAAGACAGTTAGAAGATAAATGGGGAAAGGAAAGAAAGCCTTTAAAGAGAGCAACAACTTCCTGAAATACGAATTGGAAAAAGTAAAATAACTCAGGAAAGAAGAAGGAATTGGAAAAAATAAAGAACACTAGAAAGTGGATTTGTGAATTGAAAAGACAAAGAACTCCCAAGAAAGTGGATCCGTGAATTGAAAAAGAAAATAATTCACTAAAAAAAAAAAAATTAGTGAAATGGAAAAAATCCACAGACCAAAAAACAATACATTTAAAACTCAATTGACATATACAGAAAGAAGTAAAAAAAGCTAATGAAGAAAATAACTTTTAAAAAATTAGAACTGAACAAAGAAACAAGATTCATTGAGCAAAGAAACAAAGCAAAAAATCAAAAATGACAAACTGGAAAAACATAAATTTAAAAAACGAAGACATGGAAAAATAGATTAGGAGAATAATCTGAGGATTATTGGATTCTTTCCGAAAACTATGAGAAAAAGAGCCTAGATACTATTTTACAAGAAATCATCAAAGAAAACTGCCCAGATGTAATAGAATAAAGGGAAAATAGGCATTGGAATTATCGACCACCTTCTGAAAGAAACCCCAAAATAAAACCCCAAGGAATATTGGGCCAATTTCAGAACTTTTGATTAAGGAAAAATTTACAAGCAAAAAAAAAAAAAAAAATTTAAATACCGAGGTAAATAAGGGATCACCCAAGATCTGGCTGCCTCTATGTTAAAGGAAAGAAGGGCCTAAAATATATTCCAAAGGCAAAAGAACTTGATGCAGCCAAGAATAAACTACCCAGCGCTGAATTTTTCCGAGGGAAGAAGATGGAATTTAATGAAACAAATAATTCCATTTTTTCGAAGAAAACCAGAACTAAACAAAAAATTTGATCTCCAACCATAGAACTCAAGAGATACAGAAAAGGTAAAAAATTTGAGACTTGTATTTGTTTTGGATATACAAAAGAATAATGTATAAATTTGATTGTACTGATATAACATAAAAAAGGGATGTAGATATGGGGGATGGAGAATAAGGGGGAAGGAGGGATAAAAAGAGGAAACCACATCCCACAAAGAGGAAAGGAAACTTATCATATCTGAGGGAATTTAGGGGGGAGGAAACAGTGAACCCCCACAGAGTTGGTCAAAGAAAAAAATAATTGAAATTTTTTGGAAAAACCTCGCCCTTTTAAAAGGGGAGGGAAAAGGGAAAAGAAAAGAGAATAAGGGAAGGAAGGGGGGACCAAAGGGGGGGAGGGAAGGTTGGGGTAACAGGATACAAGAGGGCAAAGAAAAGGGGGGGGGGGGGGAATAAAAAGCAAATCTGGGTTTTAGGATGGGGGGAAAAGATTTAGTAATTTAACCGTAAATGTAATGGGATGAACCCCAAAAGAGGAGGCAGATAGCAGACTGACAAAAGTCGAACCCCCAAAGGTTTACAAGAAACACATTTAAAGCAGGGAGATACATATAGGTAAAGTTAAAAGGCTACAAAATCTATTATGCTTCGTGGTCAAAAGAGGTAGCCATCCTTATCTCAGATCAAGCAAAAGTAAAATTGGATCTAATTAAAAGAGAAAGGAAAAACACATCCTGCTAAAGGGAGCATAAACAACGAAGCAATATCAATATTAAAAATATGCACCTTAGGCATCCAACTTCCTTAAAGAAGTTCGAGGTTGCAAGAAGAAATAGACAAAAAAACTATATATAGGAGATCTCAACCTTGCACTCGAAAAAACAAACCAAAAAACAAATAAGAAAAAATTAAAGAAGAAATAGAATATTAGAAAAAATTAGGTATGTTGGATCTTTGGAGAAAATTGAAGGAATAGAAAGGAATATACTTTCTTTTCAGCGTTCATGGAACCATTCAAAATTGACCATATTAGGAAATAAAACCTAATTAAATGCAAGAAAGCAGAAATAGTAAATGCTTTTTTTCAGATCATGATGCAATAAAACACATTCCAAAAAGTTAGGGGAAAAGACCAAAAGTAATTGGAAACAAACAATCTCATTTTTAAAGAATGATTTGGGGAAGCAGCAAATTATGGATACAATTTAATTTCACCAAGATAAACAAATGAGACATCATACCAAAATTTGTGGGATGCAGCCAAAGCGGAATAAGGGGGAATTTTATATCCAGAGGATTGAATAAAAACAGAGAAAGAAAAGATTAATGAACCAACTAAAAAAAACTAAAAAGACCAAAAAAAACCCCAATCAAATACTAAATTGGAAATTCTAAAATTAAAAGGAGAAATTAAAAAATATTGAAAGTAAAAAACATTGAAGTAATTAATAAAACTAAGAGTTGGCATGAAAAGCCAATAAAATAGATAAGCCTTTTTAAAACGATTGAAAAGGAGGGAGGAAAATGAAATTCGTAGCAAAATGAAAAGGGAGAACTTTCCACCAATGAAAGGAAATTAGAGAAAAATAAGGATTATTTTCCAACTTTATGCCAATAAATTTGATAACCTAAGGGAAATGGATGATCCCTTCCAAAAATATAGTCTTCCCAGACTAACAGAGAAGGAAGTTTGCTTGAATATTCCCATTTCAGAAAAAAGAAATAGAACAGGCAATTAAACAACCCCTGAAAAAACCCCAGGACCAGATGGATTTCATGAATTTTACCAAACATTTAAAGAACAATTGGCCCCAATGCTATATAAATTATTTGAAAAATAGGAAAAGGAGTCCTACCAAATTCCTTCTATGACAAAATGGAATACCAAACCAGGTAGGCAAAACAGGAGAAAAAAAATAACCAATCTCCTAATATTGATGCAAAATTAAAAAGATAAAAAAGACTAAGAAAAACCCCAAGATAATACACTATGATCAAGAGGATTTAACCAGGAATGCAGGGGGTTCAATATTAGGAAAACTATTTAATTCAAAATAACCAAATTAACAAAACCAAGATCACCAATAGATGCAGAAAAAGATTTGATAAAACCAACATCCATTCCTATTAAAAAACACTTAATATGGAAAAATGAAATTTTTCCAAAATAATCAGCAGCATCTATTTAAAACCATCAGTAAATATATGTAATGGAGGGGCAACCATTCCCCAAAAGACTGGAGGAACAATTGCCCACCACCACTATTTAATAGATTAAAACGCTAGCTATAGCAATAAGAGCTGAGAAAGAGTTGGAAAAGAATAGGAATAGGCCAATTATCACCTTGGATGACAATGGATTTGAGAACCCCGAGATTCGTTAAAAATTATTGAAAAATCCACAACTTTAGGAAACTTGTTGGTTATAAAATAAACCCCACATAAGTCAACTTTTAATATACTAAAAAACCAACAGCAGAGTTACAAAGAGAAATTCCATTTAAAGAACCCTGATAAATTTAAAAATATTTAGAATCCCCAAGGAAAATCAGAAACTTTTATGAGAAAATTTCGACCACTTTTTCACACAAAAATTAAGTCTGATTAACCAATTGAAAAATATTAAATGCCTTGATAGGGCGAGAAAATAATAAAAGATAAAATTACCAAACAATCTAATTTAGCGCTAACCAACCAGACCCCAAAACTATTTTAATGACCCGAAAAAATAACAACAAAGTTCAATGGAAAACAAAAATCAAGAATTTTCAAGGGAATTAATGAAAAAATAAATGAATTTAAAAAGATCTAAAAATTTTTATAGACAGCAGTTACCAAACATTTGGTATTGGCTAAGGAAAGATTATGATCAGGGAAAGATTAGGTTCGGGATAAAACAGTCCAACATAGCAACCCAGTCTTTAAAAAACCCAAAGATCCCAGCTTTGGGAAAGAATAGTTTTATAAAATTGCGGGAAAAAAACAATATGGGAAACTGGATTGATCCATACTAACACCAACCAAGATAAGGTCAAAAGGGGTTATGACCAGGCTAAAGTGAAAATTTTAAAAATTAAGAAAGAAGTTTACCTCCCTGTGGAAGGGAAGGCTTATGACCAAAGAAAACAGAACCAATGACAAAAAGAAAATTTCGATTATATAAACTGAAAAGTTTTGTACAAACAAAACTAATGCAGACAAGATGGAAGGGGAAGCAAAAACTGGGAAAATAACATCGGTTCGATAAAGGCTCATTTCCAAAATATATAAAATTAACTTAATTTATAAAAACGCCCCTCCAAATTGAAAATGGTCAAAGGATGCGACAATTTCAGATGAAGAAATTGAAACCTTTTCACAAAGAAAAGATGCCCGTCTTATTAATCAGAGAAATGAAATTGAAACCTAAGATAAAAACCCCCCTTCGATTTAAGATGACAGAAAAAAATGATGATTGTTGAGGGGATGTGGAAAACCGGGAATTATTCTTTTGTGAGGTGAACAATCCAACCATTTTGAGAGAATTTGATCTATGCTCGGTTACAACCGATCCCTTTGATCCAGCAGGTTTTACGGGATTATATCCCAAAAAGATTTAAAGAAGGGGAAACCTTAAAGAATGTTTTGCGCCCTTTTGTAGTGGTGAAACTGGGAAACTGAATGGATGTCCACGTTGGGGAATGGGAAAAATTGGGAATGAAATTATGAAGATTTTCGGAAGAAAACCAAAGGATGATTTAGAAAGGCCCAGACTTTAAGCCATGCTGAGTGAAATGAGCGGACCGGGAGATCAAATTTCACAAAATCTGTATTTAATTCTTGATGGATCAGGCTTCCAAACAGATCAACCAAATCATTTCGGAGGTAAGAACTGAACTGCATACCCGAAAAAACTTGGGAGATGACAAAACCAACATTGAATTCCCAATCCTCATATTGACATGCATTTTATTTTCACAAAGTAATTGAAAATAATTCAGATCGATTCTTTTGTACAGCAAAAAATTTGGTCATGATACTTATTGTGTATCTAAGTTAATTTAATATATTTAAACATTACCCTGAATTTAGGGAGGGGGGGGGTAAGAGGGAAAATTGGAACAAGAGGTTTGGCAATTGTTAATCGTAAATTACCCGTATATATCCTGTAAATAAAAGGCATTAAATAAAAAAATAAAAAAAAGGAATAGATTAGTTGACAGTGCGATTAGGCAAGGAAAACAGTCAACAACTATAAACCGCTTAACAAAACCCAAAGATCCAGCGGGAAAGAACTTACGTTTGATAAAAAGTGGAAATTTTAAACAAATGGTCAGGCTTGATCCATATTAACAGCCCAAGATAAGTCAAAATGGGTTAGACCGGAAAAGAATAAATTATTAATAAATTAGAGGAAACAATAGTTTACCTCTCAGACCTTTGGGGGGAAGGCTTTAAACCAAAGAAGAACTAGAGACTTATGATCACAAAATTTTTGATTATACCAAACGAAAGTTTTTGACAAACAAAACCAAGCAGACAAGATTAAAGAGAATCAATAAACTGGGAAAATTTTTACACAAAGTTCTGATAAACCTCATTTCAAAAAAAAGAGAATTAATCAAAAAAAAATGATTCTCCAATTGAAAAAAATGGCAAAGGATATGAATAGACAACCAGATGAAGAAATTAAACTATTTCTAGTCATATGAAAAGATGCCCAAGTCATTATTAATCGAGAAACAAATTAAGATAACTTAAGATACACTACCCCCGTCAGATTGGCTAAGATGACAGGAAAATAATGATGATTGTTGGGGAGGGAAAAAGGGAATTGATGCATTGTTGGTAGAGGAACGAATCCAACCATTTTGAGAGAGTTTGGAACATGCTCAAAGTTATCAAACTTGCATACCCTTTGATCCAGAGGTTTTACTGGGAAATCCCAAAGAGATTATAAAGAAGGAAAACCTGTATGTGCACGAATGTTTTGGGCAGCCCTTTAGTGGAAAAACTGGAAACTGAATGGGATGTCCATCGTTGGAAATGGCAATAAATTGTGGTTAGAATATTTAAATATTACGTTCTGTAAGAAAACCCAACAGGATGATTTCAGAAAGGCCTGGAGACTTACACGAACTGATGCTGAGGAAATGAGCAGAAGGAGATCAATATACTTCAACAACAATATATTGATGACACTGATGGACCAGGCCATCCTCAGCAAGGAATCAACCAAATATTTTAATGGAGCAGTAAAACTAACAGCTATGCCCAGAAAAGAACTCTGGGAGATGACTAAAACCATTACATTGAATTCCCAATCCCTATATTTATGCACACCCTGATTTTTGATTTCCTTCCCAAGTAATTGTAAATATTTCAGAGGTGATTCTTTGTACGAAAATAACGTTTTGGGGATTATTTTACTTGTATCTAATTTTATGTTTTTTTTAACATCTACTGGTCATCCGCCATCTAGGGAGGGGTGGAGGTAAGAGGTGAAAAATTGGAACGAGAGGTTTGGCAGTTTTTAATGCTGTAAAGTTACCCATGTATATATCCTGTAAATAAAAGGTTATTAAATTTAAAAAAAAGCCTTATTTTAATCCAAGAAATTATTTTCCTCTTCTCTATGACTACACACTCCCTATCCTTTAGCTGTCCAGCTGATTTTGAAATGCAGGACATTAGAGACAGGAGAGAAGAATGAATCATAATATAAGACAATACATGAATCTGGGAAATGAACGGGAAATTATAAATCATCTCCCTTTAGGTTTTGGCCTTTTATATCCTGACTCTTAACAATTTCGATAAAGTCAGCACCCTTTGCAAGAATATGTTTTTTAAAAATCAAATGAAGGTGGCTTAGCTGTACCAGATCTAAAATTATATTATAGAGCAGCAGTTACCAAAACCATTTGGATTTAAGAATAATTAGTTGATCAGTGGAACAGGTTAGGTTAAGGAAAAACAGTCAACAAAATAGCAAACCTAGTTTTGACAAACCCAAAGACCCCAGCTTTTGGATAAGAACTTAGTTTTAAAAAAGTGGGAAAATTAAACTAAAAAACTAGGCATTGATCCACACCCTTAACACCATCAAAAAAGGTCAAAATGGGTTCAACCAGGCATAAAGAATGAAAATTAAAAAAGAGGAACACAGGAAACCCCAGACCTGTGGAAGGGGAAGGACTTTAACCAAACCAGAAATAGAGACTTCACACAAAATAGAAAATTTGATTATACAAACTGAAAAGTTTTTGTAAAACAAAACAATGCGACAAGAGAGAAGGAAGAAAAAACTAAATTTTTACAGTCGGTTCGATAAAGGCCCATTTCCAAAATATAGAGAATTAAAATTTTAAAAATCAAGCCATTCTCCAATTGAAAATGGTCAAAGGGAAGAACAGACAGTTCTCGATGGAAATTGCACTAGTCATATGAAAAGATGCCCCCATTATTAATCAGAGAAATGCAAATTAAGACAACTTAAGATAATACTACACACCTGTGATTTAAGATGACAGGAAAAATAATGATGATTGTTGAGGATTGGGAAAATGGGACATTGATGCATTGTTGGTGGAGTTGTGAACGAACCAACCATTTGAGAGTAGTTTGGAACTTATGCTCAAAAAGTTATCAAACCAACCCTTTGATCCAATTTATATGGGATTATATCCCAAAGAGATTATAAAAAAAGGAAAGGGACCTGTATTGGAATGTTTGTGGGCCTTTTGTGGTAAAAACTGAAAATGAATGGATTCCACGTTGGAGAATGGCAAAAATTGTGGTATATAATATTATGGAATATTACTGTTCTGTAAGAAACCAACAGGATG
The DNA here is from genome assembly GCF_902635505.1 of Sarcophilus harrisii. NCBI lineage: Eukaryota > Metazoa > Chordata > Mammalia > Dasyuromorphia > Dasyuridae > Sarcophilus > Sarcophilus harrisii. Next base: position 42,526,158 of record NC_045429.1, on the reverse strand, counting down.
ATTTAAAAGGCCTAGAGTTTTAACAAACTGATGCTGAGTGAAATGGGGGCCGAGGGATCATTTATACCAACAACAACCATATGATGACCAGTTCTGATGGACCTGGCCATCCTCAGCAACAGATCAACCAAATCATTTCCAATGGAGCAGTAATGAACTGAAAGCTACGCCCAGAGAAAGAACTCTGGGGATGACTAAAACCATTACTTGAACCCAACCTTATTTATTCCCACCGATTTTGATTTCCCAAAGTAATTAAAACGATTGTTTTTGTAACAAAAATAACGTTTTGGTCATGTATTCTTATTGTGTATCTAATTTATATTTTAATGTATTTAACATCTACTGGTCATCCTGCCTTCTAGGGGAGGGGGTGGGGGGCAAGAGGTGAAAAATTGGAACAAGAGGTTTGGCAATTGTTAATGCTGTAAAGTTACCCATGCATATAACCTGTAAATAAAAGGCAATTAAATAAAAATTAAATTAAATTAAATTAAAAAAAGAATATGTTTTTTAAATGCATTCAAAATACATAGGATTACAATAACAATCAAAGATTAGAGAAATAAAGACAATGTTTTTTCTATCTAACTTCATGAATCCCTTGTAATCCACATACCATGAATCTGAGGTTAAGAATCTTGGTTGAGTCCAGCATGTTTCCTTTATAAGTGAGAAAAAATATGTAATTCAGTTCAATTCAACAAGCATTGGGCTGTGCTCAGGATAAAAGAACAAAATCTAAGATCACTTTTCCTAAGGAATCTGGATTCTAATGAGGGAATTGGGGAGAAGAAGAATATACATGTGTATGTATATGTATGTGTGTGTGTGTGTATGTGTATGTGCGAGAGTATGTGTATGTATGTATGTCTATATACATATATAAATATGTTATCTATTATATAAACACACATATATACATTTATATAGTCACATGACTTTATGCTTTTTCACCAAACTAGATACCACACAACTGTCCAAATGGAAAAGAATGGTAATTGAGACATCATAAAATGCACAGGAATCAAAATTACAGAAAAGAGCCAGTAAAAAAATCTATTATCTCAGAAATTTTTACACAAATGCCCAATATTTAAGGAGAAAGAAAGAAGTATTAGAGATTCTATATCACAAAAGCAACATTGAATTCAAGAGTATCACTGAGACATGATAGGTTTGTACTCATACCAGGAATATAACCCTGAATTACTTATCCAATGTTCAAATGAATCAGGAGGAGTAATAATCCTATATATTAAGCAATGTTTAGCATAGTTTCTAGAACATTGCATTGGCGATGGAAGCAAGCAAAGTTTGACTTGCCCACATTGACATAGCTAGAAAGTATCTGAGGTTAGATTTAAATTAAGGCTTTCTTAACTCTAAACCCAGCTGTGAATTCACTGAATTATCTAGCTACCTAGTAGTGATCCCCCACTCAATTCATTGCCTGATTATCCACAGGAGGAAATCTTTAGAATAGAAGAGAGAAATCTTCTCATAGAGAAGATTTAGATGAAGACCAGTGAGAGATGGAAGAGAAATACTTTTGACACCAAAGTATATTATATGCCAGGAATGTGAAATTCAATAGAAGCAGAGGTCTCTAAACCTTATATAAAGATCTCTGTAGGTCATTATTAACCTAGACAAATACATATTAACATTATCCATGTATTTTCATCAGTTTTTTCTAAATATTTCCCAATTTCATCTTATTCACTTTGAGATACACCCAGGCATGTTGTGGGCTCTGTCTTTGACATCTTTGCTATAGATCACCAGGACAGAAATTAAATAACAATAATAGATGATAAGTCTGGGGTGAAAATGGAAGACTGACAATAACACTAAGGCACAATATAGTAATTACAGGATATTTCTTCCATATTCCCTCTGCCAAACATAAAGCTAATTAGAAGTCTTGATTGTTGATGAAGATAATTTCAGTATTTAAAAATGTAGAACACAAATAGAAATATTATATCAAATAAGATTCTCACAAAGAGGAATTGGTCACCATAGTGGGAATTACTTATGGATAGGGGAAGAATTTATTAACAAGCAGGAAATAAAAACATTGTGGGATGAGAAATGGCTTACTTTGATTATATTAAATTAAATAGTTTTATACAATTATAACCAATATACCCAAGACTAGAAAGAACTGATAAATAGAAGTATAATATGTGTATATGTATACACATATACATATATGTATATACAAATATATATGTATACAAACATACATATTTGCTTCTAATGATAGCCATTTTGAGGTGTGGGAGAAGAAGGGGAAAGAAGTGAAATTAGATGAACATATTATTATATATTTAAAAAATAGCAAATTACATATATTTGCTATTTCATGTTCAATCATTTTTATTTTCTATTCTATTATGTTATATAAATGTTTGTTTTGTTTTTTAAGTTCTGAATCAAAAAGTATTTTTTAAAAGAAAAAGAAAATCTTTATGTTTTCTTAGATCAAATTTTGATATCTTAAATATATAAAAAATGTTGTCAAATTTAGAAGAATATGAGTTATTCCTCAATTGATAAGTGGTTAAAAGATGTGAACAGGAAGATTTTTTTAATTTAGAAATTAAACTATATATAATCATATGAAAAAGTGTTTTTAATAATTTTTAATTAGAGAAATGAAGACTAGCAACTTTGAGATATCATTTTATACCTAACAGATTAGATTAAAGGATAGAAGGGGAAAATGAAAATTTTTCAAAGGAATATAGAAAAATTGGTAGAAGTTGGAATTAGCCCAAGCCTTTTAGAAAGCAAATCAGAATCATATCCAAAGAATTTTAAAACTGTGCATGCCCTTGACTTAGCAAAAACAGATAAAAGAGGAAATATATATACATAGAAAGACTTGCAGGAAATAACAAAAATGAAGCAAGCAGAACCAAGAGAGAACATTGTACACAGTAACAGAAGTATGATCAAAAAAATAATTGCAAATAAACAAGTTATTCTGAGTTCCAAAAATATTAAAATTAACTATAAAGGACATGTGAAGGAAAGTAATATCCACCTCCAGAGAAAGAACTGATAAAGAGAAGTACATATAGTTTGGTTTTACATATAATTATAAATCTGTGTCAAAAGGTAGCCATTTCTACTGCAGGGTAGGGGCAGGAAGGATACAGTTTGGAAACTTAAGTATATTGGAAAAAGTAAATGTTAAAAATTAAATAAATAGTTCAAATGAAGGATAGACAATGTGGATTCAAGTTCTATAAGGAAATTCATCAAGAGAAATGGGATATGGAAGAATGAAGATACAAAAGAGAATAATTCTAATAATTGAGGGAAAAGTAGTCTAAAGAAACCTACTGGAGGCATAGTGAATTGATGAACCAAGTTATAAATGAACAAATATGTAAAGATTAAAAACAAGAGAAGGTAGCAGAGGATGCATGAATATGACAAAGTCTTGTATAATAGTATCAAATGTAAAAAGCTTCAGAATGAATTTAAAAGAATCAAAAGGAAGTAAAGATATGAGTTTTGGTTTTTTTTAAAGTTATATGACAAAAAAATAAGATGAAAGAAGGGATAAAAGTAATATAAGTGGTATTCTGGGTATATGAGATGATGAACCAAAAACAGAATTGTTCAGTTCTAATTTTACTTCTGTTTTTTTTTTTTTTTTTTTTTTTCTGGGCTGATAGCGATCTGACATGCATTAGAAATAACAAAAAAAAAAAATGATGAACAAGGAGTTGGTATTCAGGATAGGTAAAAGCATAGTAAGCAATGACTGCTGCTAGTCAGTTGTGTTCAAACTCTTCATGACTCCATTTGGGGTTTTCTTTGCAAAGATCATAAGTATCCAAGGCTGTATTTGAATTTAGATCTTAATGACTCCAGGCCTGGCATTCGATGCATTGTGCCACCTACCTGCCCTAAGAGAGAAGCTACTTGTTCTTAATCAATTTGTCACTTGGTCCAAATGAGTAAAATCCATAATTATTAGAACAAAAATCCAGTGTGATTTCTGAGCCACTGATAGTGATACTTGTTCGAAATATTGTAGAGAATGGAAGGGGTCCTAAAGGACTCAAGAAAGGCAAATGTCATAATTTTCCAAGAAAGGAAATAGAATGGGATGTGGCAATTGTACACTTGTCTTCGATATCTGGGAATTAAGATAATAACTATTGAGGAAATAGCAAATGGAGAAAGTAGTGATTATAGAGGCTAAATGGTTCATCAAGAATGGTTCATGACATACTAATCTTATTTTATTGATAGGATTACTGAATTAGCAGATCACAAAAGTTTATCCATACTTCAGGGAGAAAATGATAAACATCTACTTTTTGTTGGACATTTTTCACTTCTTTTGGAAAAGATGATAATAGACACTTTACTAGATAATATAATGAAATGGATTTGAGACTATTTGTATGTCCAGCCTCAAAGAATAGTTGATAATTCAATATCATATTGGGAGAGAGGTTTAGTGGGAATTTCCCAGGAATCTTATGATTTTACCTAGACTGTTAAAACATTTTATCATTGAATTCAATAAAGATTTAGATGACATGCTTACCCAATTCATGAGTGAAGCAAAATTCAGCAGACCAGATAACAATTTGGATGACAAAGTAATAATGCAAAAAAAATCTTTTAGATTTTAGACTTTTATCTAAAGAATTGAGTTGAATATAATGATGAAGTCAATAAAATAAATTGAAATATTTACACAAAAAACACAAGAAAAATCAGATTCAGAAAGGTAAAAATAACCTAGGAAGAAAAAAAATGCAATTAGTCCACATTAATTTCCCAATGTTCTTTCTCTGCGTGTAGCTGGTTCTGTCCATCATTGATCAGTTGGAACTGGATCTTCTCATTGTTGAAGATATCCACTTCTATCGGAATATATCCTCATGTAGTATTGTTGTTGAAGTGCATAATGATCTCTTGGTTCTGCTCATTTCACTTAGCTTCAGTCATGTAAGTCTCTCCAAGCCTCTCTGTATTCATCCTGCTGGTCATTTCTTACAGAACAATAATATTTCATAATATTCATGTATCACAATTTACCCAGCCATTCTCTAGTTGATGAGAATCCATTCAATATCCAGTTTCTATCCACCACAAAAAGGACTGCCACAAACATTTTTGCACATACAGGGGCCTTTCCCTTCTTTAGTATCTCTTTGGGATCTAAGCCCAGTAGTAGCATTGCTGGATCAAAGGGTATGCACAGTTTGATAACTTTTTGAGCATAGTTCTAAATTGTTCTCCAGAATGGTTGGATCCATTCACAACTTCCAGAGAACAATTTAGAACTATTCTCAGAAGGTTATAGAACTATGAATATTCTTTGACTAAAAATACCATTATTAGATCTATATCCCAAAGAGATTTCAAAAAATTCAAATATATATATATATATATATATATATATATATATATATATATATTTGATATATATATGATTTGATATATATATATTTATATATATATATATATATATATGATATATATATATATATATATCATCTGGTTTAGTGGTAACAAATAATTGGAAATTGAGGGAACACACTCATCAATTGGGGAATAGTGGGAAAAGTTGTTGCATATAATTGTGAAGAAGTATTATTGTGCTAAAAGAATAGTCTCAGAAAATCCTGGAAAGATATGAACAGAGTGAAATGAACAAAACCTGGAGAACATTGTACACAGTAGTGGCAATACTATATGATTATCTACTATAAATAACTTAGTTCTACTCAGCAATACAATGATCCAAGACAATTCTGAAGGACTAATGATTAAAAGTAGTCTATATCCAGAGAATGGATCAGCCAAAATGCTGATCAAAGATACTTTTTCTTTACTCTCTTTTCCCCTTCTGTTTTCTTTCATGACATGACTCACATAAAAATATGTTTTTCATGACTACCTATCCCAAATTGCTTTCCTTTTAAATGAGAGGGGAATGTGAGGGAGAAAAGAATGTGGAACTCAAAATTTGAAAGGAAGATGTCAAAATTATTTTTTACATTTAATTGGGGAAAATAAAATAAAAAATCACAGTCTTAGAATAAGATTTATCTGACTCAAATCCCAAACTAATCAAATTCTGAACAGTATTTAAGCGGGAACAAAGAGTGAAAAATGAATCCCATTCAAATAGGTTTCACTTATAAATGCATAAGCTACATTTTAATTGTTTTCATTTGTCCACATCTATTATTTCATCTGTGTGGAAATTTCTTCAGCTGATAACAGATTTGTGGCTGTTCTATAATTTATAAGCTTAACAAGTCTCTTAGATCACTAGTTCAATGTCTACCCAGGATGAAACAACCAGTATGTTTCTTAGGTAGGATGAGAGCTCAGATTTTGCTGGTTCGAAGGTTGGCTCTAATTATACCATTCTTCCATAAGTTACATTTCTAAAATTCTACCTATCAGTAGAGAGAAAATCCCAACATTCATTATGTTCTTTACCATGTTTAATGGAATTCATTTCACTAAGTTCTAGGATGTCAGGACAAATTTCCCTTTTCACACACATACATACATGCATGTGTGCACATGTGTGTGCGCACACACACACATACACACACACACACACACACCTCCCAGATAGACTGAAAACATAAAAAACAAAGGATCCCTTTTTGATCACACCCAAATGGTACTTTGGAAACCACCTTTTACCAAAACCTAAACCCTCCTTCACTATTCCATCATATTCCACAATCACAATGGAGTCTATCCCAGAATCATGATGGAGTCCTATAAGTTTTGAAACAATAGTCAGTTCTGGAATATATGCACAGTTGGAACTCAAAGCAAAAGGACATCTTACTGTTTTTGAATTGCAAAATAAACTGCTCTCCTTCATCATAGAAGTACCCCCACATTTCTTAGGCTTCTCAATGCAGGAGCAGCTGGATGCAATTATGCTATGCATACAGACTATTTTGATTCATTTTTGATAGTCCATTATCTTATTTTTATTGAGCCCAGGTCTCTTGGTGGGGCTAGCCACTCCCTGGGAGAAAGCTGAACATTAACTCTTTCAAGTCATTAGGATACCAGTTAGGAAATTACTGGAATGGTTTCGTTCACAGCTACTGGGAGCAGCTGGATCCTAGTGTTGTTTCCCTCTAAATTTGCAAACACTACAAAACAATGTTTTCAGGGAAAAAGGTGTGAAGCCATGCATCTCTCCTCATTCTCATCTGTGCTCAGGAGGGAACTCTCCAATAATAAAGCTTCTTGTACTAAACACAAATGGAATAAGAAGCCAAGAACAAAACCATTAGAGCAGGAGAAGGATGGAAGGGCACTGTGGATCCCCAGGAGCAGCTCCTTCCACACAGGAAGCCTTGGCTGCTTTCATCCAGCAAACACTGTGGCCTCTTGCACTCAACCTACACGGTTTCTAATTAAGCTCCAGAGTGGATTATATAGTTCATTGAACTGAGTCACTAGGCTACAACTGGGAGAGAAAAGGCACTCCTATTTTATCAGAAAAATAAACACTTTAGTTTCATCCCTCTAGATACATACAATCTTTCTTTGGTCTGCTATTAAGTCTATGAAATTTACTTCTTTCCTTTCTTCATTCCATCCTTCATTCTTTCTTTTTCCCTCCTTTTCTTTTTTCTGCTTCCTTTCTTCTTCCATTATTTTCTTTTTTCCATTACTCTTTCTTTCTTACTTTCTTACTTTCTTTCTTCCTTCCTTCCTTCCCTCATTCCTTCCTTCTTTCCTTTATTTCTTCTTTCCTTCCTTCCTTCTTTTCTTTCTTTCTTTCTTTCTTTCTTTCTTTCTTTCTTTCTTTCTTTCTTTCCTTCTTTCTTTCTTTCTTTCTTTCTTTCTTTCTTTCTTTCTTTCTTTCTTTCTTTCTTTCTTTCTTTCTGTTTTTCTTTCTGTCTTTCTTTCTTTTCTTCCTTTCTCTCTTCTCCCTTCTTCTTTTCCTTTCTTTTACTTTTACCAGAGAATTCTTCTTTGGGTTTTTCCAGATATTTGCATTCTAATATTTGGTATAACTCAAATCAAAACAAAGTTTCAATGTTGCATCAAAGAAGAGGATTTACTTGCAGAGGAGAAGAGTAGGCAAAAGAATGATACTCAATTTAAGAACAAAGCAATTTGTTCAACCAATAATGCACACATGTGTGCATGCACACACACACATACACACACAAAAAAACACACACACACACACACATACTCCAAGCAAAAAATGTATATTCAGGATCAAATTAGATTTGAACCAACTTGGTATTTCTGTCAGTACAACTTATAGAATAGATTTAGAAATCAAATGGGCTGCCTCTATTCTTGTCAGGGACTACTGTTAAACAATATAAAACGTGCTGTTTCATAAATCAATACTTAAGAAGAAACTCTTTTTCTAGTATTTTCAAGACTTCTTTTTGCACATGGAGGAAAGCTTTATTTATTATAGTTAACTTGGAATCATGGAACATATTTCTAAAGAGTTCATTCCTATTCTTGGTTGAATAAGGTTTCTTTCTAAACTAATCTTTATTTCACCCTATGTCTTTAAGACATATTATCTTTTATTATCTTTTATTTATTTATTTATTTAATAGCCTTTTATTTACAGGATATATACATGGGTAACTTTACAGCATTAACAATTGCCAAACCTCTTGTTCCAATTTTTCACCTCTTACCCCCCCACCCCCTCCCCTAGATGGCAGGATGACCAGTAGATGTTAAATATATTAAAATATAAATTAGATACTCAATAAGTATACCTGACCAAAACGTTATTTTGCTGTAGAAAAAGAATCAGACTCTGAAATATTGTACAATTAGCTTGTGAAGGAAATCAAAAATGCAGGTGTGCATAAATATAGGGATTGGGAATTCAATGTAATGGTTTTTAGTCATCTCCCAGAGTTCTTTTTCTGGGCATAGCTAGTTCAGTTCATTACTGCTCCATTAGAAATGATTTGGTTGATCTTGTTGCTGAGGATGGCCTGATCCATCAGAACTGGTCATCATATAGTATTGTTGTTGAAGTATATAATGATCTCCTGGTCCTGCTCATTTCACTCAGCAAGGAACTGATGTCTTTTACTTAGCTGTTTTTCTTTTTCTTTTTTTCCCCTAGTCATAATGGATGCCTTTCTGATGAAACAACCATTCCCACGAATTTTATTTCTCACTATTCCTTTGATAGAATTCTCTTTGGGGCCATTATCTGATTAGGGTACTCAAGCTAAGAAGGTAAGATCCACAGAGGGTGAAATACCTTAATATGAAGTAGGCTTTAATATGAAGATATAATAAGAATCATTAGCACAAAAATATCCACCTAAATATCCATATATCCATGGTAGAATGGGTTCAGACTTAAAATATATTGATAAGAAGTCATGAATATAGAGTACTGTGGGAAAGAGACATTTTTACTAGAAATGTAATTCTTTATAAAATCTTCATAAAGTCCCTTTTAAATTCCCTCTGTTGAATGAGAAGTTCAGCTGGAATCTTTAAATCCTCAGGTCTTGCTGAGTCTGTCTATAGCCATTTATATCACTATTGTCCACTTCTACCACTTTTAGTGAATACTGCTACTACTGACATTCAGCTCCAACTGCCAAGCAAACCTCTTAGATTTCCCAATCTCATAAAGACACAGAAACACTTCCACTTCAACATATTTTGTTTCCTAGCTAGGAATATATAAACATAAAGAGAAAAGCAACAATCACTTAATGGTAAGGGCTGATGCCTCTTCCCTTCCCAAATCACAGAATCAATCAAAGTAGCTGTATTACTCAAAACCACAAAAGAAGTAGTGTAGGGATGATCCTGTCCTTTTGTATACTAACAAGTTCAAGTCAACAAAATCAATTCTGTCCACACACTTAGCACACTTTTCATCATGACACAATACAAAAACTCTTATGGTACTTTACATAAAATGAATTCCCCAAAGTTCCATGTTAGGGAAGGAGACTAACCAAAGAATTTCTGTGCTTGGTCTTAATACCCCATTAGGAAGGGCAAATCCAAGCATGTTCACTCTATTATACTTGTAAACACCAAACATTCCCCTTGGTAAAAACATCCAGTTCTTGTGCTAAATGGTCCCCATAGAAGTATTTTAATTAATTAACACTTCATACCCTCCTTTTTGTTGCACTTCAAGGGACAAGTTGATGAATCAGAAAATTTCAGGGTTGGAGCAGTCCTTGTAGGCCATCTATGATTGGAGATAAATTGTCCTCCAGATTTTACATAAAGAATTTTAGTGAGGAGAAAACTTAGTGATTCCTAAGGCAACCCTTTGAATTAAAAATATTCATTAAGTATGTATGTTTAGGACTTAACCAATGTGGGAATTTGTTTTGATTTATTATCCAGTTTTGATAAAGATTTGAATTTGACTTTAGCTTTTTATTTTTAATGTTGGAAGTAAGAAAGTAGAAAAATAGGGTTTTTTTGGTCATTAAAAATGATTTTAAAGCATTTATTAAACACCTACTATATACAAGACATTGTGCTGGAGAATAGTACAACAAAGAAAAAGAATACAGTTGCCACTTTCAGGAAGTTTATACTGAGGACTTCCAAGGATTATAATAGGGAAATTTCAATACTTTTCGTTTATGAGAAGCAGACACAGGAAAAAAAAAGTCACGGGAAAAGGTGTCAGTTTCACTATCAGCTGCATTGAAGACTACCCTGAACATTTGTCTCAAAATGCTTCCTAACTGATGAGAAATTTGAGTATCTCAAATCACTCTCAATTTTTGGAGATCACTTTTATCAGTTGCAAAACTATGAAATTTTGAGCTAAAAGGCATCATTTTGAGTCCACCACATACTGAAAAAAGGCATTCCTTCTAACATGCTAGACAAAAGATCAAGCTATGCCTGAAGACTCTGAATGTGGAGGGACTCAACACTTTTAAATGCAGCCTAATCCAATTGTGACAGCTTTAAATGTTAACCCATGCTGTTTTGAAAAAAAGTTAGTGCCAAGTTATTTTTAAATCTTCCCTATCTTACAGAACATGAGCACCTTGTAAGTTCTCAATAAATTGATCTTTTAAAATAAAGGATGACATTTTGGGGTCTTGTGATAATAAGCTCAGAAAAAATCAGGTTCAATGTGGAATGATCAAAAGTACAAGAAAGGGTTGGAAGCTACAGAGAGATTTATCATAGGGAACAGAGATTTAGGATTGGAAGAGTCCTTGGAAGCCACCTTGTTCAGCCCCCTCAATTTACAGATAAGGATACTAAGGTCTAGAAAGGATAAATATTTCCCTACGGTAACATAGGAAGTAAATGTCAGAGGGAAGATTTGAACCTAGCTCTTTTATATTTCATATAAGGAAAGTTCTTCATAATCTACCTCCTGTTAACATTCAATTCTTCTTACACTTTATTCCCCTTTATACTTCCTATTGTCTGCTACAGTGCTCTACTTGAAGCCTTTAAAATGACATTCTCGCTTTTCAGAATATGATATTCTACAGAAATTTATATTCTATCTTTCTTGGGATATTCTGGTCCCTCACTTTCTTCTAATGAATTTCTTACAATCCTTCAAGACCCAGATCAAATCCTTCCTTCTAAGAGAGTTCTTTCTGAGCCTGTCCAGTTGCTAGTGTTTTTCAAACATAAATTACCTTTGTTCAAATTCATATATAATTTGTATGTACCTACTTATGTCCCATCAGCTACTACTGCCATATTTTTTCAAATGTTTTCCATATATTTTTACATAGGGAGGATATTTTAATATTGTTTTAATTGTCATTGGTATTATTATTTTGCTTTTTTTTCTGGAAGATTGTTGTCACTTCTGTGTATTTGTGTTCCTAAATGTTTTATTATTTTACTTAGTTCTTTGGTGAAATTTCCCATTACAGACTTCAGTTTTTCTATTCTTTTCATTTTATGTTACTATTTATGCCACAAATTCTGTTCTTATAATTATCATCCCTCTTTTGAACCACCCAGAAGCAGTTTTTTGTGGTTCCATGTTCTCCCTATATTCCATAGGGTTCTTTGTCTCATCAAGAATTGAAGCATTTTCCGTTGTTTTGCAGTATTTGTTCATAAAATCCTGAACTCACTAAGTCTAGAGGCCATATTTCCTTCTATTATTACTGTTTCCCTATTGATTTATCTTCCTATGTTCAAGGTCTTTGAGTTTTCTTCTTCCTGAATTTTTGGTAATTCCATTCCTCCCTCCATTCATGTCATTTTCTTCTATTGCTCACTTTTTAATTCCCTCCTCTTTGAACTTATAGTAGGTTCTGTTGTTTTTTGGGGGTGATTCTCAAAGCATCACAATATTTTTCCAGTGCTGTGCAGTTTATAGTTTACAAGTCCAGGACTCTTCCCCCAGTCATTTTTGGGTTATGATAATTGGTTCCAGGTAGAAGTTGTGTTTTTTCCCCTTAGGCTTGCTAAAGTGTTATACAGTACTTCAGTCCCATTATGTCTTATCCTAATATCCTTTCCTATTCTATTTCTTGTATCTTTGGGTTAATACCAACAGTTCAGAGTTCTGCAGCACTAGTACTACAGGATTGTGGCCTCTGGAAGACTTTTTTTTTTTTCCTAAAAGGCTGCAGATACACTGGTTGTCTTCAAAATCCAGGACAAATTTGTGCAACTTGGAATCAAGGTCCCCATAGCACTGGAAAGAGGGAGAGGAGGACCAGGGCAAGCACATGTGTCATAACCTGGTCTGCCAGTGTAGCCTCACTGATAGTAGCACAGGAAGTGAGGAAAGTGTCCCTGAAGGGACCCTGAATGAGCTCCTCAAGTATGTTTTTTTTTTTTTATCTTCTTTTGGATTCTGAGTGTTCTAATCAATGGGAATATACGAAGTTATTTTATTTTAGGTGTTTTAGAGAGTTTTGAGAGATTATGAGTATCAGATAAAATGTCTCAACTTCCCTCTTTTGCTCACATGACTCCCATTTACGATATATACATTTTAAATGACTTATGTTGTCTCTTCAATAAGAAAGTGAGCTTTTGGAGGGGATGAACATTTTTAAAATCTTTCTTTATATCCCAAGCCCTTAGAATAGGGCCCGGTACTTGCTAAGTACTTAATAAATGCTTGTCAGCTCATTGATTTAACCTGGACTACTTTAAAGGTTAAAATTTCACTTTTTACCAAAAGTCTAGCCTAATGTTTCTTTATTAAATATATTTGTTGAATTTGTTATCATTTGTTAAAAATATTTTAGAGGGCATTCCTGTCCAATAAGTATGGATTGGACTAAATGACTTTTTTAATTAAAGCTTTTTTTTAATTTGCAAAACATATGCATGGATAATTTTAAACATTCACCCTTGCAAAACCTTGTGTTCCAAATTGTTTTCTTCCCTTCCCCCGATCCCTTACACTAGACAACAGAATATATACTCCTTCAGCTGATAGAGTAACTAGTCAAAATAAGAAACTGCCAGATGATTCCCTCCCATCCAATCCTAGGGTCATCCTCAGTAAGTTCTTCTCTAACTACACCCACTTTCCCCTTTCCTAGAAAGGGACCTTTCAGGCCGCAGCCTTGCTATGTTCCAGATGCACCATCCACAAAGATCTTGGTCCTAAGGTTCAATGCTTTCCCATGTTCTTTGCTACAAGAAATAGATCAACAATATAAAAGATGTGGTTATTTTATTGAATAAAATTATCTGAAGTTTCTGAAAATAAACAGGGTTTATATTCTATTAGATGAGCTAATACTCCCTATTTGTAAGCCTGGGGTTTATATGTCTTAGAGGGGGATCAGATTTAGCAAACAGAAGAGTGTTTCAAATCAATTCCATAGTATAGTATGTCACAGACTGAACTTGGAATCTGTATTTTTGAAATCAAATCCTAGCTCCTCTATTTTTTATCTTAAAATCTTTACCAAATCACTCATGTTCTTGGGAAACAGTTTCCTTAAGTATTGAAGGAGGGCTTGGTTATCCTTGGTTTCTGAGGGTTCCTAAAGCTCTAAATATACAATCCTATCATATCCACCTACTATTCACCAAATCCTATGGAAGCTTCTTGTATAGTTTGTATGTGGTACAAACCCTGTTCTTATGCAGCTAAAAAGAATGAACCTCATGAGAAAAAAAAAAAGAGAGCGAATTTAACAGAATACATTATTACAAATATAAAAGAAAGGTAGTATTACACAGAGGCCAGAGTGGCCTCTGGTTCTAGAAAGTGTGAGTTTAATCCTATCACATCTAGTTGCTTGATTGTGAGCAAATTAGTACTTCCAGGCAACTTTATTCTAAGATTATAAATTTATGAGAAGGTGCCAACTTGCTTTGGTAAAGGAAATGTGTTCACATGGGAATTACCTCTACGAGGTTAGAGATCTGATTACAACTAGATCAAAAGACATGCAAGCAAAATTCTATGTGACTTATCAGGAAGAGGAGTGTTACTGAATGGGAGGATTGGGGAAAACTTTAAAGAAATGATAACATGAGAGTTGGGCTTTAAAAGGATCATAGAAAGATTTTTGAGGTCATGTTGTCCCCTATGCTTTCCTCCCCCTTTTAACATATGAGAAAATTATGGACCAGTGTATTGTAGTGAATTGCCAAGATCACATTGAAAGTTAGTGGAAGGACCAAGTTTTACACTCAGCTATTTTAATTCCATATCCAACCCTCTTTCCAATATAGTATGAATATCACAAGTTAATTAATTGCACAAAGTCATATAATGAGGATATGAACTATGGTACAAATGTCCAGACTACCATTCCAGAGATATTTGGAAAAAAATCAACATTCCCCTGCTCACTTTGGTTAAAACTGAAAGGTCTACTTTCTTATAATTAAAGACTAATTGATCTTTGATTATAGAGGGCTACTTTCTATGATTGGCTAATATTCTGAAATGAGCAAATTGCTGAAGTGAGGAAATTAATTTTTCAAATTAATTTCACATTCCTGCTCTCAAAATTTGTTTTTTCCCCTTCTTTCTTTTGTTTATTTAAAGGATATTTTCTGAGCAATTACCACTTGTACCATGCTCATATATTTTAAATTGTTCCACTTCTCTAATTTTATTCCTCTCTTTAATCTCCCAAGTTTCCCCTAGTATTTTTTCCCTCCTGGAAAGAAAAAAAAATAGTGGCCCAGAGGCAATTATTTTTCTTTCTCCTTTTCCCTTTTTTTTAAATTGAAGCTTTTTATTTTCAAAACATATGCATAAAGTTTTTTTCATCATTCACCTTTGCAAAAGCTTGTGTTCCATATTTTCCTTCCCTTCCTTCTACCTCCTCTCCTTGACAGCAAGGAAATAGGTAAAAACATGTGCAATCCTTCTATACATATTTCCACAATTATGCTACACAACAAAAATCATATCAAAAAGGAAAAATGAGAAAGAAAACAAAATCCAGACTAACAACAATAAAAAAATGAAAATACTATTTTGTGATCCACACTCAGATCCCATAGTTTTCTTTCTATGTGTAAATGGCTCTCTTTATCATAAGATTATTGGAACTGGTTCTACTCACTTCATTTAGCATCAGTTCATGTAAGTCTCTCTAGGACTCTCTGAAATCATCCTGCTCATTGTTTCTTATAGAACAATAATAATTCATGATATTCATATACCATGACTTATTCAGCCATTCTCCAAATGATGGCCATTCACTCAATGTCCAGTTTCTTGCCACTACAAAAAAGGGCTGCAACAAAGATTTTTTTCACATATAGATCTTTTTCCCTTTTTTATGATCCCTTTGGGATACAGGCCTAGTGGAGACACTGCTGGATCAAAGTGTATGCACAGTTTGATATTCCTTTGGCCATAGTTTCAAATTGCTCTCCAGAATGGTTGGATCAGTTCACAACTCCACTAATAATGTATTAATGTCCCAGTTTTCCCACATCCCCTCCAACATTCATTATTATCTTTTCTTGTTATTTTAGCCAATTTGAGAGGTGTATTTCAGTACCTCAGAGCTGTCTTGATTTGTATTTCCAAGAGGCAAATTTGCATTAGATAAAACACAAACACCTTAAGAGTGAACACTTCACCAATTTTGATGGGCTGTCTCAGGAGGTTGAAGAAGTTCCTTCATTGAATACAATAATAATTAACAACAACAACTAGCACTGATATGGTACTTTGAGGTATTTTTTTTCATTAGAGAGAAAAACAAACAGTAATATAGAGTAATGGGAATAATCAAAGAACGTATATTCTCTTGAAAGAAGAGACAACATATACATAGAAATAACATAAATAAAATATAGATGAAGTTAGCAGAGAATAATTTCAGGAGATGATTACCAGCAACTGAAACAATCAGGATTGATTTTGGGAAGAGGCATTTGAGATTAACTTGGAAAGAAACTGATTTTAAGAAGAGATAAATAGGGAAGACATTCTAGGAATGGTTTGATGGGGACAACTTGTGCAAAATCACACTCATGGGAGATAGAACAATGCATACAAGAAATGGTATGTAAGCCAGTTTTGTTGGAATACTAAATATGTAAATGGAAATAGCAGCAGTAACCCTAAAAACCTAAACTGGAGTAGTATTTTGTAAGGGTTTCAAATGCCAATCACAAAACTATCTAGGGGTAAGAAAGAGCCACTGGAGTTCCTTAAATAGAAAAGCAACATAAATACATTATGTTCCTCTAGTTCCTAGTGATCTCCTTTCTATCACTCATAAAATTACTTTGCATTTACTTTGTATTTTCACTTATCTCAATTCATATTGCTTCTTTAAGAATATGCAATCTTTTCAGTTTCATTTTTGTCTTTGTATCTTTAGTACTGAGCTTCTCACCAACAAGGCATTTAACATATACTTATTGAATGAAGGACTATCAGAAAACCCAACTGAACTTTTCTTCACTTTGTGGTCGATTACTAGCACCTGTCTGAAGTACATATTTTATGGAGTAGTACTCCTGTGTTTGAGAATCTGGAGACTATATGCAGTTAAGGACAAAGTGGCAATATTCCTATTGAAAGTCTGTGTAAATAAACTATTTCAATACTTCTTGGAGGGAATTTGGACTCATTCCTTTGCTCAAACTCAATTTACGAATAAAAGTTCTAAGACATTAATAAGACACTGAGAATTTTAGTTTCGCACAAACAACTTAAAGTAAGGCTAGAAATGTATGGTGGTACCCAAATGGGAAAAGTCTTAGATGATGGAATTAAGAGATTAACAAAGCAAAAGAGAAACAAAAATTTGAAGCATATGCAATCATATGTAAATATCAGGAAGTTAATCTAGAAAATGGAATGAGGGACAGTTTCAATGAAAGGAGAGGTGGAGGTAAACATATCTGGGAAGAGGTAGATAGCCATAGATATAAGTAATCATGAATGGGTATACAGATGATGGGAAAACAAGAAGAAAAATTACAGGTACAGAACTGACTAGATTTGGTAATTGAAGGAGAGGAGAGGAACAGAGAAAGATCAAAGATAATCCTAAAATTTTGAACATAAAAGACATGATTGATTAGTCATGACCAGGGATATTGTCAGGCTCAGCTAAGAAAAAGGATTTTGAAAATTTTAAGGAACTACATAAATAAAAATTTTGTTGTAGCTCTTGTTTTTATTGTCATTATTGTTGTTGTTGTTTCCTGAACCTTTAACTGCATTCCTACTGAAATCAAGCAATGCTTACAGATCAATGTAGGGGTATACTGGTAAATATTTTCTGATAGGGCTCTTCAAGGGTAAAAGAAACATGTATACACATATAACTTTAAGTATAATGGGCATTATTGCAACTTTAGTAAAGTCTAGACTATCAGCAAGATAATAAACCAATGTCTGCTTTTTAGCATTTTTTTAGGTGTAAATGATCACACTGAAAGTTTACATTGGTTCTCCTAAGCCAGTTAGAATTGATTCTTGCATACTCCTGGCAATGGTGTTGATTTAATGAAATCAGGAGAAATGCACTGGAAAAAATATAAAAAAGTTAAATTAATGAGGTCAGAAGCTCAATGTCAAAGGATTTAGGAAAGAGTAGGTAGTGTAAGCAGCCATGTAGATTTTTTTCAATAAATGTGACCATGAATGGGGGGGGAGGGGAAGAGATAGTACAAGAGGTGGACGAGATTTTCACTAAGAACACTACTTTTGAAACTACTAGCACTAGTTAGTTTGAACTGATTATTTCCACCTAGAAACATGAGTGCTTTATGGCTAGATTAAGGAAGAAGTTTTCTAATGCTAACAACTAGTCCTTTCAATTTCATCATCATCATCATCTTCAATTTATATAGAATTTTAAAATTCACAAAGTGTTTTTACAAATATGATTTTATTTTATCCCCAAAACAGTCCATTGAAACAGGCAATTGTAAGCAGAGGTTAAATGACTTGTAGGTTCACACAGCTAATAAGTTTTTTGAGGCTGGATTTGAACTCAAATTTTCCTAATTCTAGGTCAAGCATTTTATTCACTGAGGTACCTACCAACAATAGAGGTAACTAAGGGAACAGGTAATTAAGATGAACTTCCTAAAAGCAATACAGCTAAATCAAAAAGTAATACATTAAAAATTGTGATAGACTGAATATTGATCTCTAAAAAAGCATGGGTTTCTGTAATAAAGAAAAATTAGTAACTAATGAGGGCTTAAAACTTAGGAAAATTTTTTCTAATTCAATAAAAACAATAAATTGTTTCATCACTCAACTAATTCATAATGCCAAACGTTTGTCTTTCCTCCACCAGATCAGATACTATACCATAACTTCTAAGGGTATTGACTTTGGAGTCAGAAGTCCTGGATTCAACTCCTACTACTTAGTAATGAGTCACCTGAGATAAATTACTTAATCTCTCTGGATCTCAGTATTCTCACCTGTAAGGCAAAGACTTTGGACTAAATGTTATTCAAGATCCATTTTCATTCTAAATCTATGATCTTATCATTCCACAAGATTCTATTTAAAATTCTTCTATAAATCTTCATCAAGTGATTCCTAATGAATGTGTAATTTCCCTTCGGGTTTTTTAATATTTCATTGAATTTTCCCAGTGATTTATTAAATCACTGGACATTGGACACTGATCTTCCCTCTAGAAGTTAAATTAATATTTGGAGATAGTCTAAAATGGTATGGTTCTTCTTTTCCTATTACACCACTCCCACCCTTATTACAGAGGGAAAAGGTTTCCAGAGATCAGAGGGTCAGTTTGAATTCTTATCTCTTTCATGTTACCATAGCCAAAGAAACCATTATGTTGTGACCAATCCTCTGATAGTGAGCTTCCCTGCACTTTGCTTTAATGAGCCTCACAAAACAGGCAAAATCTTTTGCTAGAATCATATGCAAAGCTTTTAGTAGTTTGGCAGAAGCTGTCAAAGATCCTATTCTTCTGGCCTAAGCTTTGGAAACTCAAGGTCACTGTTATGCCCTGCTTAGTTATCAAACTAGGATGTTGTGGAGAACAAATACGGAAATATAAACATAAAAATGAATAATCAAATAATTGAATAAACTGAGCAAATAAATAAATGGGAATTAAATAAAAATACAATTTTAAATTTTAAAATGTGCAAAAAAATACTTCTATAAACTGATAATAGCATTGTCACCATAATCCTAAAGACAGAAACACATGAGCCTGGCTGAAAAGAAAATAAATCATATTAAACTAAGAGTTTATGTTCATGTAAGCTAGCATTTATGTCATTTCATTTAGTTCCCACCTGTGTGGGGTTAGTACAACTCTATGAGATTGGTATGATCCTTTAACACATGAGGAGACTGGGGCCAAAAAAGGCTGAATAATCTTCCTGGAGTCACACAGATTGTAAATCTCTGAGTTTGGGTTTGAATCTAGATGTTGGAAGATTGGAGACAAAAAAAGGGTGTTCTGTGAAGGTACATGAGGATACTAGTTCAACCATCTTTAGATAGAAAAGTCACCTCTTTGGAGGAGAACAAATTGAAATTATTTTGTGAATAATGGAAAGTAATTACTTAAACTTATTCATGTGATCCGCTATAGCCTTCTTTTTCAAGATCTATTGTTTTAACTAGAGCTTGGGGATTGAGAAGGTACTGCAATAAATGACCTCATCAAAAAAGCTATACAATAATCGTGCTAATCAAAAATTATGATATTTTCATCAAGAATCCCATGCCCAGTATTTTCTCCAAAGAAACCATTTTAGAGCAAGAACATTGATGTAACCAAACTTTTTTTTTTATTGTATGGAGGGAGGAGTGCTGTTTAAACAGTAAGTGAATACTAGTTTGTATGCCCACTATGTAGGAGACTTTGAGTAATTTATCTAACCCCTCTGGGTTTTAATTTCATCATGTATAAAATGGTTTTGGATTAACTGATCTCTAAAGTCCAGTCCAGCTCTAAATCCCAAAATGAGAAATAAACGTTGTTCTTTCCTCTGTGGTACAGATCCTAAGCTATACCTCAATCCATTTTGGTCCTGTGAAGCATTAGGTTCATGTAAGCAAATTATCCAAATCCGGCGCTCTTAACCTTTTTTATGAGTGATGGAACCCTTTGTCAGTCTGGTAAAACCTATGGATTCCTTCAGAGGATAATGCTTTAGTTTCTTTTAGATGCATAGAATAAAACACATATTGGAGGGAAAAAATGATATATTTTTTTCCTACTCAATTCATGGACCACCTTGAAAACTGAGGAGTCTGTGCATTCCAAGTTAAAAACTTGATTTGTTTGACTTCCCACCTTTGGTAAGGCTATCTCCCAAGTACATCTTAGTCAACATCACTTTCTCAACCACTCGTCTTTTTATGGTGTGATATTTTAAGAGGGTGGGGCTCATAATAGTTGGTCCTACTGTAGCTATAACTAAGACAAAATCATTGGAGTTTTACCCATTCATGAACAGAAAACTGGGTGGGAGGAATACTAATAATACTATCCTAAGTCACGTTTCCTCCTTGATAAGCCTGTTCTTAGAATCATGTCATTAAACAACTTGGAAACAAACCTCATGCTATCCTTTGAAGTGACTCCTTCCTGTACCCTAGATGAACTCAGAATCTTCCTTATCCCATTGCTACTTGCCCCAGGTGTAAAAACTCCTGGTTATAGTTCTGGCTCTGACTGAATCAGCCTACAGATTTATAGTAATTATTCCTTGAATTTTTATAGCGCACTAAATATTTCAAAGAACTTTTCCATACATTATCCTTTTTATTCCCTACCAAAACCCCATGAGACAAATAGGAATGGAATGTTCCTCGTGATGAAGCATTGAAGGCTCACCTTTGGCTAAGCATTACCCTTGCAGTTACACCTGCACACATTGATGAGGACAGGTTTATGAGCATTTCTTTTCATCTTTTCACTATATCTTTATGTGCATATACAAAGTGTTCCAATAAAATATATGTCATTTTGAGTGGATAAGACATTTATAAAATATATAAAAGTGAAATGATTAATGCTAAAAGCATGAAGAGGTGAAATATTTGTTTTTTGCTGGGAAGGATACAGTAGAAATAGAGCTTAACTCGGAGTCACAGGAATTGAGTTCAATTCTGGGTCCTACTACTTGTTACTTCAGTGACAAGATAGTTCTCTCTAGACCTCATTTTTCTCATATGTAAAATGAGAAGTTATACAAAATGCCATCTGAGGTCCTTTCTAGGGCTAGAGTGAAAATCCTGTGACCTTAAATGGAAGTTAGGATTTAGTCCAACTCATATCTAGTAAGGAATTGTTATGATAGTATACCTGGAAAATGGGGATACAATATCAGTTAAAGATTTCCAATAACAGAATATGTCCTATATCTCAAGACAGCTTGTTCTACTTGTGGGGCAGTACAGAGGAGAAAAGGAAGAAGTTATTTATTAAGTTCTTTCTATATTTCAGAATTATGCTTAGAGCTTTACAAACATTAGTTCATTTGATGCGCATAATAAATATGAGGAGTAGATCCTATTATTTTTTTCCATTTCACAGTTGAGAAAGTTGAGTCAAGAAGAGATTAAGTAATTTAATCCAATCACTCAGCTAGTAAGTGTCTGAAGCTGGATTTGAACTGAGTTCTTCCAAACTCCCAGCTAAACACTCTAACCATTGTATCATTTCACTACTTTATGACTTATTAAGAAGTTTTTTCTCAGTATTGACTTCAAACTTATTTTTTTTTCTTTGTCATTTCTATCCATTATTCTCTAGATTCCATCTTTTAGGGTCAAACTGACCTTCTTATCCAAAGAAGCTATTCAAATACTTGAACCACTATAATGTCCCTTTTGAATCTTTTCTTCTCTGGGCTTAACAGGTTGCTTGTACTGATCTTATAACATGGATTAAAGATTTTTCATTAAATATATAGTGGACACAATGTATAATGGAGACAAAAATAAAAAGTATGTTCGATCAAGATACATGACGATGCCAGTTCCACCTCAGATACACTAGAGTACAGTCATCTCTTCTGGAGACTTTAGACTTTTTATGAGTGTACTTCATAAAATGTAACCCCAAGATTTATCTACATGTATTTATGTTATCTACATTTATTTATATATCTCTATTGCATTTCATTTTGTTAGATTCATCCCTGTGCTGCAATCTGTCAAAGCCCTGCCATCTATCTTGGGGATATTCATCCTAGCTTTGAAACATCTTCAAAGGTGCTGAATATGCCATATATGCCTTTATCCCATCAATCAACCATCAACAAGTATTTATTCCAGACACTTTGCTAGCAAATAAAAATGTAATTAATTAAACACTCCTTTCTGGCAAAATTCATCTTTAATGAGAAAGACAACAAGTAAATATGTGAATAGATACATGATAGAGTTTTAGATGACATGTGCAAATATGAAAGAGAGGTAGATGATTGATACATATTTACATCACAGTTATTAAATCATATATATGTATATACATGCATATAGATATAGACTTGGATATAGACAGACATGGATAATTAAAAATATGCACAAAGTAGTTAAGTATAATGTAGTTTCAAAAAAGGGCAAAGTAATTGAGAGTATCAGGAAAGTTATATTTAGAAAGTTGTGCATAATCTAGATTTTGAAGGTTGAGACATTTTCTGTGAGGTGATGGTAAAAAGAATTGTATATTCCAGGCATAGGGAACAGCCAGACATGCAAAGATATTGAGATAGATAGTATATGTTAGAGGAAAATAGAGATGACTAACTTGACTAGGTCATGGAGTATGGGATATAGAGTAATGTTCAATGAAGGTACAGAAAAGAGTTGAGATCAGGTTATGAATGACTTTAATAGCAAAAGTTGTAGAAAAACATATTTGTGACACAGAACCAAATATAGAGTCCCTTGGAGTATGCCACAGGAAACTTCTTTAATTATTCAATTAGTATTGAAGCTGTCTGGTTGTATTATTGCCTTATCCTTCTCTCTCCATCATCTCCACAAGATCACTATAAGGTATTTTACCAAAAAGTTTGGTAAAATAAGAATAAATGACATTGACAATAAGGTCCATTTTATAACTAAGAAGGATAGCCAAGTGGTATAGTGAATAGAGTTCTGAATGAATCCTCCTGTGGTCAAATCCAGTTCTAAGCATTTTCTAGTTGTATGATCTGAGCAATTCATTTAACTCTGCACACTTCAGTTTCCTCATCTGTAAAATGAGATGGAGAAGGAAACCTTTGCCAAGAAAACCTCATATAGGGACATGAAACATCAGCCATGACTGAAATGACCGAACTATATAGCCAAGTAAAGTGAAGTTTAGAGAGAAGTAACAGAAGTCATATATGTAATGAGTGAAAGGATCACAATTCAAACACAAGTGCCATGTCTCTGGATTGAACATATTCTTACTGTATTACAGATTAGTTGTCATTGGTCTTGTAATCACATTAACTGTAATTCTCAGAAGGGAGAACTTTAAAATGCAATTTTTTCCCATAATATCTGATAGTCATTCAATTAACAACATTTATAATTCCACTGGGGGTAAACTGAAAAATGGACAATAGCTCCTGCTCTCAGAAAGTTTACATTTTAAAGGAGGATATAAGTGGATACAAGGTTCATAGAAAATGGATGGGAGCTAACTTTAGTGAGGAAGGCAGTTTGGAAGGACAAGGAAGAGTAACCTATAGAAAATTACATTTTAGCTTAGAGATTCTAAGATGTGAAGTTAAGAAGGAAACATTTCAGGCACTGGGAAATTAGGTATTTCAGTAAGTCAACATGATAAGCCATAAAATGCTAGATAAGACAAATACATAAGAAGACTGGAAAATTAGGAAAGGTATAAGTTGTGAAAATATTTAACTGCTAATGGAAGACATTATATTTTATCCTAGAGGCAATAGGGAGACCTTCACAGATTTGGAACAACAGGAATAATATAGTCAAACTTTCACTTTAATAAAATCCCTTTGCAGCGGTGTGAAGGATGGATTGGAGAGGAGAGAGACTTGAGACAGGGAGAAATAAGCCAAGTGATAAATGATAAAGAAGTTAGCTAAAGTATGTCTATGTGAGTGGTACAAGGAGTATGTATGTACCTAGGAGGTTTTATAGAGATAGGACAGATAAATACATTATTAGTTCTTTGCCAATAACTACTATGGGCTGCCTGCCATCATTTCTCTCACTCTCAGTATTTTCCATTCATGGCAAAATTCTTCCCCTCAAACCACCAACCCCCCACACCCCCTCAACTCCATAAAAGTCTTCCCTGGTCTCTTTGTCATTGTCATAATCATTTGCTGCCCTCATCTGGCTGGTGAATAAATTCAGAAGGGAAGAAATAAAATTCTGGGAAAATGAAGTTTAGGAGAGTATCACCTCTTTTAGTTCTCTTTCTTCCAAAGGAATCTAACATTTCTTTGGGGATTTCCCCTCACTTTCTGAAGGCTAAGCCTTCAACATGTTTCAGCTTCATCAATTGAAATCTCAATCCAACGCTAAGACCCCTTAATATTACAGCTGGGTAACACCTCCCTCCAAAAAAAAGAAAAAAAAGAAAAAACTACCCATGATACTGGATGCTAAAATAACCCATCTTATTCAATTCATTCTCCTTAGATCTGGAATGTGAATATTCAAAATAACCCAGGTAAATCTTTGTATTTCATCCCCATTTGAAAGATCAATGTGTATGTGTATTGTGGGTGGTTAAGAACTCTAATGAATTTGGACAACATCTGGATCAAGTCAGATGATGTGACTCAAGCTGGAGATTGTCTGAATTCAATGGGAAGATGGGTCACATTGACTGGAGGATGTTTCAGTACAGCTATATTCCATTTAAAGATTTTCAAAGTGATTCACAAATATTATATCATCTTATCTTTATAATAACCCTTGGAAGTAAGTGATATTATCTCTAATTTGTACATGAAGAAACTGAGGCAAACTTGTCATTTGTTCAGTATCATATATTATGTGAGGCTGGATTATTCTTCACATCTTCCAGACACCAGATCCAGTGCTATCTCCACTAAATCACTACATCTGTCAGCCATCTCTAATACCCACTCCATCCTGCTGCCACTGAAAAGTCAAGCTTACTTGCTTTATTAATTTAAAAAAATATTTAGAGGTGTGTTCTGTAATATCCTCTCTCTAATTTTCACCTTAAATAAATACATGATTAATCAAAGTATATATTCTAATTACTCCTTGGGCAACCTTGCCTTATTGAAAAGAATGTTAAAAGAATACCAGATTAGGCAGATTATACAATGAGGTAAAACTCTTCAATATTGTCTCAAACAGAGAAGTGTGTGGCTTTCTAAGAACCAGCTTCATTCATTACAGAGAGAACTGGCCATAACAATGAACTTTATGGCCTTTTCAATTCAAGAAATAAAGGAAAATGTAAAGTATCTTGTATGAATCAGTGGATGAATTAAACATTTATTAAGTGCTTACCATATGCAAAACATTGTGGTAAGCACTGAGTATACAAATTGAAAAGATGAGATGATCCCTTTCCTTAAGGAGCTCATTTCTAATGGGAGAGATATGTACATGATACACTGTGCACATGCATGTAGATGTATTAGGAAAGGGAGAGAGATTAAACTTACAATTTTATTGGTAAAGGAAATTCCTGGATGAGGAGAATGCATGGATAAGGAATTAGAGTCAGGAGACCTTCGTTCTCCTTCAAAATGCTTTCCATGATATGTATATCCCTTACATGGAAGGAGTTCACTGGCAGAATGGACAATGTGTGTATGCAGGGGTGCCCTAGAGCAAAAATTTGGGAGAGCCATTGTTAAATTTTCAGGGTAAATATTTGAAATCTGGGCTTAAGTTATCAATTTGCTGATTGTCTAGATTTAAGAAAGTGATGGAAATATTAATAATTCAGAAAAAAATCTTTAAAATATATTGCCTACATATTTCTCCCCTGGAGTCATTAGTAAACTACTTTCCAAAATACCTACTTTAAGGTTGTACTTTTCATAAATTCTAATTGTTTGAAAATGGGGAAAAAACTCTAAATTTCATTTCCTATCAGTAATCTGATTCAAACAACTCTGAATCCCATTTTCCTCATCTTCAAATATTCATTAATACCCATAATCCCATAGAACTGCAATTTAGGGGTAGTAGGGTAATCAGCATGCTGGATTTGACATCAGAGGTGAGATATTTTTCCTTAGCATCAGGAAAATCTGGATTCAAGTCTTCTTGGTCACATACTGGCTGTGTTATCCCAGGCAATTCACTTAGGACCTTGAGTGTTTAAGGCAACTTAAAGAAAACGAGTTGAAGAAGGTTTACATATCTCCATTGGTAGAAAAAATTCCCCAATTAGAAATTCCCTAATCAGTTAATAATGCAGATTTTTATTGAAAAAAAAAATTAAAGTCTGCCTTGAAGGATTGTTGTGAAGCTAAATTTAGGTAATGCATGCACTAGTTTTTGTATATTCTTGAAATATGATGTAAATAGATGAAAGATCTTACTGTCATGTCTTACATCTTATTTTACTGACTTTTTGAGTTCCTGCAATCAAAAGAAAAATCATCAGCTACTGGACATTTTTTCATGCAGAGGCTCAATATTTGACCATTTGACCATTTTGAACAAAAATTTGTAATTCAAAACCAGGGTCTGTTAGAGATTATTCTCTGATGGTACAGCTTTTGTAAAATCTGGAGTAACGTAAGTGGTAAGATGTATTATTAAAATTATTCTTTAATCATAACAAATGAATAAAATGTGCTTCTCAGAGGTTAAGTGATTGACATATACACAACTGGAAAGAAACTGAGGTCTGGCCTCCAACTCGGGTCTCCAGCTTCTAAGCTCAGCACTCTCTGCTGAGTCAGATTACTTTGATATGAAATCACATCAAAACTACTTCTATTTGGGAATTTCAAAACGGTTTCTCTAAACATATGGTCACATATCATCTAAGGTGAGACTCTTTGAGATCCCCTTGGGCAGAGGAAGGGGAGCCTTGATTTAAACTGATGAGAGTTTGCCCACATAGACATGGCAAATCTCCTCTAAAACATGGTGTGTTCTTAGAGTTTTGATTTCATGAGTATACTTACCAAAAATAGCCTTTTATCCAAAATTGGTGTGAAGGGAAATACCCTGGGAGCATTCAAGGACCACTTAATCTTATATCTGAAATTTACACAGAGATGACTTTATGAATCACATAATACAGAAATGTGTTGAGGTTTAGTGTATTTGTATATGAAAATAGCTATAGTGATCTAAACCCTGAATACCTTAATAATAAAATTTACCTTGGAATAACATTTATAAAACATGACATCTGTTAATACTGACATCATTACTCTAACACCACATCGCTACGGTTCAGTGAAATATATAAGATTCAGGGATAAAGGAGGATTTCTAGTAGATGGAAATTTAGAACTATTCTAGAGTCCAAAAAGGTGAGATGAATGTTGCTACCCAGAGAGCATGAACCAAGATCATATCTATAAGAACATAGATTAGATTTTTTCTACCATTACCATTTTAAAGGGCTATAAGATGTTACTGCCTTGGTAAGTATGTTAGACACTCCAAGGCCAGGTGGTTTTGATCCATAAGATTGAATGGGCAACTAGCAATTTCATGTGATGATTAAAAAATATGTTTTCATGTATCTTTTCTTCCTTAGGCTCCATAATAGAAAAAACATTATCCTCATTTCCAAGATAGGAAAATATTTCAGAAAATCCATGATTTTCCCAAGGGTGGTTCAGTTATTAGGAACAGACTGGCCATTAAATGATGGTTCCCTGGTTGAGAATTCTTCCTGTCACTTTACAGAAAATGTTCTGATTTCCCAGACCTTTCCCATTTCTAACAGGTTTTCTCTGCTGTAGATGCTTCCCTTGCTCATAGCCATTAAAATCTCCCTGTCACACTATATCTTTTCTTGATCACCTCCCAATATCTGGAATTGTCCTTGATGGAAACACAACTCACCAATTAATTGATCCCTATCAACCTGTGGCATCAGAGATGAGAAACCCAGAAATACCAAAGGAAAAAGTATTACCTCTTGGTATAACACCTGTCCATGGTTCTTTTTTTTATTATTATAATAACTTTTTTATTGACAGAACCGAGGCCAGGGTAATTTTTTTTTACAACATTATCCCTTGCACTCATTTCTGTTCCGATTTTTCCCTCCCACCCTCCACCCCCTCCCCTAGATGGCAAACAATCCTATATATGTTGAATATGTCCTAGTATATCCTAGATACAATGTATGTGTGCAGATCCAAACAGTTTTCTTGTTGCACAGGGAGAATTGGATTCAGAAGGTAAAAATAACCCGGGAAGAAAAACAAAAATGCAAACAGTTTACATTCATTTCCTAGTGTTTTTTTCTTTGGGTGTAGCTGCTTCTGTCCATCATTGATCAGTTGAAATTGAATTAGGTCTCTTTGTCAAAGAAATCCACTTCCATCAGATTACATCTTCATACAGTATCATTGTTGACGTATATAATGATCTCTTGGTTCTGCTCATTTCACTTAGCATCAGTTCATGTAATTCTCTCCAAGCCTCTCTGTATTCATCCTGCAGGTCATTTCTTACAGAACAATAATATTCTATAACATTCATATACCACAATTTACCCAACCATTCTCCAATTGATGGGCATCCACTCATTTTCCAGCTTCTAGCCACTACAAACAGGGCTGCCACAAACATTTTGGCACATACTGCTCCCTTTCCCTTCTTTAGTATATCTCCTTGGGGTATAAGCCCAGTAGAAACACTGCTGGATCAAAGGGTATGCACAGTTTGATAACTTTTTGGGCATAATTCCAGATTGCTCTCCAGAATGGTTGGATTCGTTCACAGCTCCACCAACAATGTATCAGTGTCCCAGTTTTCCCGCATCCCCTCCAACACTCATCATTATTTTTTCCTGTCATCTTAGCCAATCTGACCTGTCTATGTTTCAAAATGGATAGTGACCCTATTGAGTGGGACAGTCCAGTTGCCCTACATCAAAGTAACTAAGAGCCTTTGGCAGATCCCTGCTGAAAGGAGAGGATGGTACTTCTCACTAGGAATATCAATCATCTTCTTACTCCTGCTATGGTCCACTGGTATCAGTACAATGTAAGAGAACCTGAGCAAGGTCCCCAGAATACTGTATACCCTGCTGAGTAGCATATATCTGACTAGGCAAATTAATGTGAGAACGAAAAGAAAAATCTCATGGGTGATTTCTCTGTGAAAATCTCTAT
Organism: Sarcophilus harrisii; assembly: GCF_902635505.1. NCBI lineage: Eukaryota > Metazoa > Chordata > Mammalia > Dasyuromorphia > Dasyuridae > Sarcophilus > Sarcophilus harrisii. The sequence goes on along the minus strand of NC_045429.1, from coordinate 42,496,407 downwards.
TTCTAAAGATAAAAGGAATAATATTTGGCATTTATTTAGTGCTTTGTTGTTTTCCAATCACTTTACATAGTGTATCCTTTTGGATACTCCCATCAACCTTATAAAACAGATGTTGCTATTATCTCCCTTTTATAGATAAGGAAACTGAAACTGAGTGAAATTAAAATAATTTACATAATGTCATAGGGATAGATAAGTCTTTGATGCAATATTTAATGGGATTTCCCTGATTGAAAAATAAGTTTTCAAAGAACCGAGACACTCATACTCTTTTTAAAAAAATTTCTACACTCTAAAAGAAATACCATTCTGTAGCATTTAATAGGATATTTCTCTTTTAAACACTGAAATAAAAATCCCTTCTTTCTTTGTAAAGGCCTCCAAGAGCTTTAAGTTCTGAGGGGATTTGAGCATGCTTCAACTATGCCTATAAACAGCATAATCTGGATTCTGGTCAAAATGTGCTGGATGGCATTTTATTTTCCCTTCTGTTTAAGCTAAGGGAAGAACTCATAAGCAGATGTTTGACACTGGTTTGCTAAATAAAGTGCTAATGAGTTGGGACTGCTCCAGGCTGCTTTGGAGCCTCTTACCTTTGAGCCTGGACCCACCTGAAATTGTGAAGGGTGGAGGACTTTGGAACACACCCAAACGCTCCTTACTGGGAATCAAGCTGGATTGAAATTTCCTTTCCAGAAGTCTCAAGGGGTCCCCTCAGCAACCTTGGCCCTCTTTGCCAACTGAGTAATATCTAAAATTATGAAGTCTCTTTAAAGAGAGACAGAGGAGGAAAAAAGGAGAAAGAATAAAGAAAAAGAAAACAGAAAAGAGAAAAGTAAGAGAAAGGAGGAGGAACAAAAAGAGAAAAAAGAAGGAAGAGGAGGAGGAGGAGGAAGAGAAGATAAAGAAGATGAAGAGGAGGGAAGAGAAGGAGAAAGAAAAAGAAGAGGACAAAAAACAAACAGAAGAAGATGATCATAATTATAAATAGACCAATTTGCAAGTGTTACCTGATACAATTCTTTTCCTCTATCTTGCCAGATAAATGGAAGGAAAGTTTTATGTTTATTGTTAGAGAAATGGCTCAACAAATTGTGGTAGATAAACACAATGATGATTTAGTAGAAAAGAAGTTGAACTTGAAATCCTAGGATCTGAGTTTGAATTCTGCATCTGCCATTTACTACATATGTCATTTAGGCAAGCCACATCATCCCTAAGTGTAAATACACCACTGACTTCACATCAAATGCAATGGTTATTTATAATCCCAAGAGTATGTAATAAAATATGTACTGCAAATATGAATCTATGTGTTGTTCAGTCATTTTTTTAGTCATGTCCAACTCTTTGTGACCCCATTTGGGGTTTTCTTGGCAAAGATCCTGGAGAGCTTTGCTTTTTCTTTCTCCAGCTCATTTTAGAGAGGAGGAAACAGAGACAAACAGGGTTAAGCAAATGGCCCAGAATCACACAACTAATATGTGTGTGAGGTCAGATTTGAACTCAGGAAGATGAAACATGAGCAATTCATTACACATTTTAAGACTCCCATTTTTGCACTTATAAAATGAGAAGGTTCAGCTGTATACCCTCAAAGAGCCTTCCAGCTACAAATCCTATGTCTAAGATAGTCCTCCTATCAGTGGTAAGGTGGAAGATTATGTGTTCAGGATTTTCAATTCATCATAAGATGGCCTCACCACTATATTGTTCAGATACTAAACTATTTTTCTTTGATTAACAGAATTCTGTTGACATGATATCAATTATGTAAGGTTAGGAGTGTAGTATATAATAAGGCAAAGACTCTTTTACATCTCCAGATTTTATGGTTCTGTGCCCTCTGTCTGATACAATATGAAAATCGCTGGCTCTGTGGGAAGAAGAACTGGATTTTAATTCTTTTTCTGTTACTCTGTGACCCTAGCATGCCTGGACATGTGTTTCCTCACCTACAAAATGAGACAAGTGGTATAAATCCTTCTTAGCTTCCTTCTAGCTGCCTTAAATCCAAATCACTCTGACTCTCATTGATTGGCTAACAAAAGGTCTCAGGCTCAGAGTAAATGAAACAGAAATTGTTTCTGTTTTGTACAAAAACCTTAAGAGTCTTCTCCTCCCAGATTGATTTTTTTTGACTAAAAAAGATCCATCTCTGCCTCATTTCTTACCTAGCTTTAATCACTGATTGGATGTTACCTCAGTGAAAATGACATCTGTTAGGACTTTAGCTTTAAAAAGGTCAAGCTCTTCCACTGAATTCAGGACATCTTTAGTTGTCCTGATGAATATCTGGCTATTGGACCCATATGGTTCTGGAGGAGAAAGTGAGGCTGGTGATCTTGCATAACCCTCCCTCACATAAATCCAATTCATTTGTAAGTTATTGTATCATCTCCTTGATGTCACGGCCCTCTTCAAGAAAAAAAAAAAAAAAAAAAAGACCATTAATATCAATGCTCATTATCCTAGGATAAGGAAATAGAATTTGAATAGGGAACTCCAGTGGTAAGAAAACTCATTCAGCTAATGCACATTAGTATTTTCCTACAACTTAGAGTCCTAAAGAATTTTCTGGGTTCACTGAGGAGTTAAATAACTCATTTAGGATCACATCTAGTATGTATCACAGACATTAAGATCTTTCTTCTAGGTCAGTTCCCTATCTATTAGTCCACACTGCCTGTTATACCATAGCTGTGAGTCAATGGTCTCCATATGCAATATCAGCATACTGCCTTTAATTTGGATTCTTTTTTTTTTCCTTTCAAAGGCCTACAAGAGCACAAAAGTATGCTGAGATTATATCTTTTGGATATATTTGACTTTTAAAAAATGATAAAGGCACTTTATAAACTTTAATCTCCTTAATCAAAGGTTACTTTTATTTGTAAATTTTAAGAGGAGCTAAATGTTTTATTTGATACATTCCTCAGAGTTCTCATTTGGCATACCTGAGGGGCTTTATTGTGTCCTGGGATTGGACATAAATCAAGGAATTTCCCACAGACAAATGAAAGAAAAGGAGTAAAGTAATATAGTTCCCGGAATTTAACACTCTCTGGTCAGAAGGTCACATATGCTAAGTTGCTTGTTTATCCACCTCTTAAAGTTCAGATCTGTGGGAAACAGAACTAGAACGACGTGACTTACTTTATCAATAAAGCATGTCCTGTTAAATTGATGGGGGTAAAATTAACAAATGCTGGAGCAGCAGGTAAATACAATCATCTCAGCAGCAGCAATTACAAATCTCTCACTCCATTAAATGGGGGGACGGGTGTGACTCAATTCATTTTCCGTTCTAGCCTTTATTAAAAACCACTTTGATTCATTCAATTTAATTCAACAAGCATATGTTAAGAGTCCATTATGTGTAAGGTATTGTTCTTGGTGCTAGGAACAAAAAAAAAAATGAAATTCTGGTGTGATGGTAGGAAGGTTGGATCTGCAGAGAGAGGACCAGGGTGCAAATCCTCACCTCTGACACCTAAGCCTTTTGTAAACTTAGTCAAGTCATTAAAAACTGTGTGTGTTGAGCAGGGGGAGAACAATACTTTCTTGCTCTGTAAAATGAATACATTTAACTATATTGGTCAATCCAATGGTCTTTTCTTAATCCACTCTATCTCTGACTTTTCTGCAGTCTGTGACACAGCTGATCACCCAGTCTTCCTTGATCCTTCCCTTATTTTAGATTTTGAAGACACTGGGACTCCCGTAGTTCTCCTCCTACCTATCAGACCATTCCTTCTCTATTTCCTTTGCTGGATCTTGTTTCTATCCATATATTATGATTGTAGATCTCCCAGGGTTTTTTTGGTTGACCATGTTTTCTTCTCTGTATATACTACTTCACTTTGTGAAATCAAATCCCATGAATTCAAACACCATCTCTATGTTGCTGATTTTCAAATCTCCATATCCTGCCCTAACCTTTCTACCGATTGCCATTCTCACATTTCCAGCTGCCTTCTAGACTCCTCAAATTTCTGTCCAAAAATTCAACATGCCCCAACCTGAACTAATTCTCTTTCCCCAAACCTTCCCAAACTCCACTAACTTCTTATTATTGTAGAGGGTAATGCTGGTATGATGCAGCTTCTCAGAAAGATGTAGCTAACAATTACTCTAAGACCATCTGCCCTTGAGCATGATGTAGTTAGAAATTATATACTTCTTCCCCTATGCTATCCTGCTCTATATGACCAGGATTCTGATCCCACAAATATTGCTGGCTATCAGATATAAGCCTATTGGCCAGTGATAACAGAATCTCTGAGATTAATGAGCAACTATAATGGGATACTTTAAGTTGATCCAAGTGTAGAGCAAAATTGGTTATTGGTCACTTTCAGATCTAAAAACATACCTCTCTGCACAAAGTTAGAAGCAGCCTCCTCAAGTCCATCTCTAAACCATAAATTAGCATATAAGTGACATAAAATACCTGGTTTTTCAACTTTTCCCTATAAACTTCTCTTCCTCCTCCTAGCCCTTTGCTAACTTCTTTTAGAACTTAGTCTGCTGTTAATTGCACAATAAACCATTTGCAAATTCTTATGCCATACTTGAGACACCGACTTGAGGAGGTGTCTAACATTGCTGAGGTATATTTCACCTCAAAAATGCCATCCTCCTTTTACAACAGTATGGAAACCTAGATTCCTAACTGTCTCTCCCCCATATCCAATCTGCTACCAGTACCTACTGATTTCACTTTTGCAACATCTCTCAAATAGGTCCTCTTCTCTCTTCAGATACTGCCATTTCCCTGGTAAAAATCCTCATCACATCAAACCTGGAAACCAATTGCTGGTTGGTCTGCCTGCCTTGAGACTCTCCCCAGTTCAATCCATCCTCCATTCAGCTAAGCTAAAAGACAAGTCCAACATTCCCTTCTTACTCAATAAATTCCCATGAGTCTCTATTGGCTGGAGCTTCTAATATAAAATCCTTTGTTTGGCATTCAAAATCTTTCATAACTTAGTTCCTTGTTGCATTCCGAGGCTTCTCCTTAACATATACTCTTCAATCCAGCCACACTGGCTTCCTGGCTATTCCACAAACAAGATATCTGTCTCTTAGCTCTAGGAATTCTCTTTAGCTGTCCTGCAAGAAATGCTTTCCCTCTCCCATTCTAATATCTAACCTCCCCTGCTTCCTTTAAGACTCCCGAAAATATTTCCTTCTATAGGAAACCTTCCCAATCCCTCTGAATTCTTTTGCTTCTAGATCTTATTTCCTATGGATATCAGTATCATGTCTGTAATATTCCTTTGCATGTTGTCTCTCCTATTTGATTCTGAGTTCCTTAAGAATGAAGGCAGATTTTTGCCTTTTTGTATCAATAGTGTTTAGTATAATTCCAGCACAGAATAAATGTTTAATAAATATGTATTGACAGACTGACTAAATGACCCTTCTAGTTCAAAATCTACAATCCCTCAAAGAGCTTACTTTCTACAGAGCTCTAAGAAAGGGGTAGGAGATAAAATGTACACAAATAAGTAAACATCAACTATTTACAAAGGAAATACAAAGTTGGTTGTTTTCTATCATTCTCAAAGGGAATCAAAATGACATCACTATGTTGAAGTCAAGGTATAATGAATTTGACTGAGCAGACCAATAGGAGCTCAGGTCTGCCACAGGTTGGTCACATGAATTTGGAATGGAGATATCTCTAAATTTGAACATCTCACGTTTTTTTTTGAACATACTGTTGACATTCAAACACTTGTAATCAGCACTTTGATGATGAGAGCTTCCAGGTCTTCATAATATTTTTCTTTGACCTCTTCAAAGTTCATCATGGTAGGGCCATAACACACTGGCCTGTGTGATGATATATGTACTTCCCTACTATTGGCAATTGCATTTTCATGAGGCTATAATTCCTTCCTTTTGGTAGATGTACACACTTATGGATTACATTAGTTTTATTGTAAAATCTACACTAGTTTCACCAAGGTCCTCTTCGCTGTGGCCACTCCATAAAAATGTATATCTAGCTTTAAGTTCCATTAGTCGACCTTCATTTGATAATCGTTTCACTCAGAGCTGCCAGTTGGACGTAATACTTGGTAAGTCCTCTTACAACAAAATCTGTTTGTCCTTCAATTACCGGATTTTGTATTGTCCATAAGAGTGATCATGTGTCTTGTAGTGATGGCAAGTGGACTCATTTTCACAAATGTATTCGTGTATTTTTTTATGTGTTTCTGCAGAAAGGTGGCACCCCCTTCTGCCACAGCAAGCAGAGAAGGATTGAATGAAAGACAGTTTTTAGGGCACTTTTCTAATTCTGTCTTTATGCAAGAAGATGAGATTTATGCTCCTTCAAAAAAGCTACTCAGACAACCAGGGACTGCAAAATCCCATTCTGCTTCTATCCAGTGAGAAACTAATTGTATAGTTTAGGTCACCTGTGTGCAAGATTGTGACTACAGAGTATTTAAACTTCTTGCTTTGTCACTTGCTATTGCCTATTTATCTTTGCAATAGGTAAAAATTATTATAAAATTATATGAGTGATATCTTTTCAATAGTCTAGAAACTGGATTTAAGTGAGGCAGTCACACAAAATCTTCTGCCTCACACTCTCTCCCAGAGTCATCACAGTCCAGTGGCAACACAATACTCAAGCTGCTTGATAAAATCTTGGTATGCTATGGATAATCTTGGTATCTTCTATGTCCAACTAAGCTCTAAGTGCACCACAGCACCTCCCTTCCACTAACTTCATGAATTTTGCAGACAAATTATTCTCATGTGACCATTCTGCTGCAGGAAGTCTTCCCATACTTGGAAGTAGACACTTCCACTAACTCACCAATGGGTTTTGAGATACCTTCATTATCTTCAATTTGTTTTAGTCCATCTGCCTAAATAATTTACTAGGGTATGACCACTGAGTGAGTTATACAGGTGAAAGTTGAGTGAATCAGGTGGATACCAAAGTTAAATAGCAGCCCTGAAAAGGGGCTCTATACCCCATTTATAAAATGTTCACATTAAAATAATCTATAGAATAATAAATAACAATAACAATACTAAAGAAAATTTTAAAATAGATGAAATATAGACAGACAAGTATGCATAAAATATTCACAAAGGAAATTGGTGGTAGGAGGGGAAAGTGATGACAATTGGGGCATGATGGTAAATGTCATAAATGACAGCACTTTCACAGAGCTTTGAAGAGAGCTAGGAATTTTTAGAGGTGGAGATGAGAAGCCTCAGGCATCAGGGGAAGCAGTCAGTTACAAGGAAATGAAGGCAGGAAATGGAATGCCTCATATGGCATATAAGACACTTTGGTTATTATGGAGAGTCCATGCGAGAAAGTAATATGAAATTGGACTGAAAAGTTTGCTTGAATCCATAGTGTAAAGGCCTTCAAAAACTAGGTGAAAAAGTTTGTATTTTACCCTAAAAATAGGGAGATAGCAAAATTCATGAACAGATTAGTGATAGTGACACAGTCATGCTTGCTTGGTAACTGTATAAGGAATGAATAAGTGAGAGATGGGACTAATGATAAAGCTGCTGCAATACTTCAGAGAAGAGAACATGAGGGTCTAACTAGAAAGGATATGCTGTGAGTAGGGAGATAGATAGCATTATCCTCAACCACTGATTCAGGAAAGAAGACTGAGTTCTGTTTAAAACCATAGTGAGTTTGAAATGACTTTGAGCCATCTTGGTGGAGGTGTCTAGCGGAAGTTACTTGGTACTGGAGTTCAAGATAAATATTTTTATTGCTGCCTTACTCTACTTCTGCAGTTCCAGTCAGACTAACTCTGAGGAATCTCCAGGCACACTGGAACTTGTATCCATGAATTACATATCAAAAATAGTCATTTTTGAAATAAAATAGATGTGTAAGACAGAGATACACATGCCCTTAAGCATCAAGTCTTTCAGAATGTGTTTCTCTTTACATGAAAATGCCTCTTTAAATTCAGGGGGGAATCTATACCTAGAGGAACAACATAAAATCTTGAGATCAGATCTTAGAATAACAAAAGATATATTAAGATTTATTAGAGACCAGCTAGTCCAAATGCATATATGCATGTGTGTATATATGAATGTATGTATATGTGTATGTGAGTCTGCAAGCATGCATTTTTGTATATATATATATATATATGTGTGTGTGTGTGTGTGTGTATGTATGTGGCATCTGTGTGCACACATATGTGCATGTGTTTATGTATATACATACATGCATATATGTGCATATACACAGAAATATGAGTGTACATATATAATCTGATTTTTACTGATGCACTTTCTTTTTTAATAATTTCATTTACAAATATACTTCTATCCTCTCTCCCAACTTGAAACACCTCTCATAATGAAATATTTTTAAAAGAGCAGAAAAATGGTTCAGCAAAAAACAAGCAATATATCCACCATATCTAACAACATAAGTAATATTCTGTTCTCTCAGTTCTCTACCTCTATACAGAAGGGTCAAGAGTGGCTTTTCTCACTTTTTTCTGCAGTCAGTTTGATCATTATTGTTACACAGATTCTAAGCTAATTTGTGTTATTGTGGTTCTCTTTAGTTACATTGTTGTAAATATGAAACATTTTGAAGATTAGGAAATCGAGGTTTCATTTGGTAAAATGGTGTATAGAGTCATCCAGGTGTTCACTAGTAGGACTCTGTTCAAAATGCCTTTATCAAGAGATTCAGTTATTTAAACCATTTTGAAGGGGAGAGAGAAGGATTAAGATTTGTGATTTCCACATTGTTGGGAGTGCTCAGTATAGAAAACTCTTCTAATATGGCACATTGGCAACCTGCCTGTAATTAATAGACTTAGAGCACTAGGAGATCACATAGTGTCTATCAAAGGTAGAACTTAGATCCAAGTCTTATTTATTCTAAGGGTGGTTCCTTATTTCCTAAGTATATTGTTACTCACATTAAAGAAACCACCTTTTGGAAAACTTGAGAGAGAAAAGCATGCACTGTAATAGAAGATTTGGGCATGGCCCGTTGAATAGGGCATTTGAATTAGAATCAGGCAGGTCAAGGTTCAGATCTTACCTAAACTATTTGCTATGTGATTCCAGATAAGTCACTTGATCTGTATCTCATTTATCTCAGCTACAAGATGAGAAGCAATGGATTTGATGGTCTCTAAATTAAAATCTAAGACTAAGGTCCTATGAACTTTAAAAAATTAATAATTATAACAAATAAAAAATATAGACCATAAGCTCCTTCAGGGCAACAATTAACTTATTTTGTAATTTTATTGTCTTTTCATTGCCTAGCATAATGTTTAGCAGTTATTCCAAACTTTCAGACAGATGATTTCATTTGACTACTCAAAAGCGATCATAAACTCTCTACAAATAAGCTTTGTGACTTCACTCTTCATCACCTTGCACCCTTTTGATGAGTCTTCCTTAGCTTAACCAAGCTGATTCTGGGACTTCAGATAGCCTCTCACCTGGTCCTTATGTGAAAGCTTATCCAGTTATCCTGGGTACAGTTCCCAAATGTATCTTACTCAGATGATCCAGATGACCCTCCTGCTCAAGAAGCATTAGTGCATCCCTATTGCATTTAGGATAAAACACAAAAACTTCTGGCATTTTATGCCTGCCACAGTATGACCTGAACCTATTTTTTTCAGGCTGCTGACTAAACTTTATTTCTCCTTTTGATCGTCGTGCCCCATTGTCCTTCCATCAATCAATCACAAATATTTTCAAAGAGCCTTCTAGAAATCAGACACTATCTTAGTCAAATGGCCTAATTTGTTATTCTCAGTACTGAAGATTTTGTCTTCCATTTCCATTTGTTTCCACAAATGGTTATATCCACAAAGGTTTCCAATTTTTCCATCTCTTGGGATATCTAGCTCACTGAAGTTCCACTTCTTACAAAAGGCCTTTCCTGAACCTCCCGTTTTTAAACGCCTTCTACCAATAACTTTTTATTTCTTTTGGTTTTATTTTGTTCTGTACTTCTCTTGGTAGATATCCCATTCCGTCCCAATCAGTGCAATCCTTGAAAGCAGGTACTTTTGTATGTCTATCTGTGTATATCTGAGAATTTGTCTAACAAAATATTTAACAAAAAATAATCTTGCTACCCAAGAAGTATATTTAATAATTGCTTGTGGAATTGAAGTCAAATTAAATGAATTGACTTGTTCCTGCTATAGTCAGTTCTCTCAACAAACAGAGCAGGAAAACAGGAAGTCCTGAAATCAAATCCAGTCTTAACTGGGCAAGTCATTTAATTGCTACTTACCTCAGTTTACTCAACTGTAAAATGGGGATAATAATAGCACTGATTTTTCAGAGTTGTTTCAAGTATCAAAAGAGAAAATATTTGTGAACTCTTAGAACATTGTGTGGTGCCAGTAGGCATTTAATAAATCCTTCCTCGTATTCTGTGGATGCTGCCCCAATTGTTTAGATCTCTGTAGTGAGATACTGTGATACTGTAGAAACACCCATCCTTTCCCATCTTCCTCAACACCCCCAGCCAGATAGGTCCCAAAAGGAAACCTGGCAAGGAAGAGCCCAGTACCTGAACAGAAAATTAATTCTACTGACCTTCTCCTTTCCAACAGGGACTTGGCAATGCAGCTTTTAAATCATTGCCCTCATTCCCCTTGGCTGCTGGCCTCATAGGCTGATAACAGCCAAAAACACGGCCCAGGGAGAGACTCTTCTCCCTCACAGAAGCCAAGCAGGAAAATGAGGCTCATGGGAATCTCCTCCCACCCCACAAATCCAGTACAGTATTGAACTTTCTAAAACCTGGCTGGCCTGAAGCAGTCACATACCACGTTGCTACTTAAATGCAGAGCATCGGGCTTTCTGCAGAATCTGTTAGGCAAGCTTCCCTCTATATCACAAACCTTGGTTTAAATTTCAAAGCACTAGATAAAAATGACCTTATACTACAATTGTAGATGTCACTCTGGAACTATCCCAATATGGTTACCATGGGAACTAATGTACATCAAAGAAGAAAAGGGAGATAGAAGCAATGAGGTCAAATCTGCATTCCCTACCACCTCTTTTGGTGGAGGTATCCAAATTAGTCCAGTGTTCAATCTGGTTAAATTAGACATGTGCTTTATAATGTGAGAACAACTTTTCTTTTTACCCAGGAGTCTAATCATGATTAATATTATATACTTTTTAACTCGTTTTCATTTTTGCCCAAAGACTTCATTCCTTTGATTTACCAACTGTACCTAATATCTTCAAAGGCATACAAGCCTTGTTTTGGGAAGAGGGTCAAACCATTTCAGTTCTCCAATTCTTTAAGATTTCCTGATTTCAATCAGAGGTCCTCAAACTTTTTAAATAGGGGGCTAGTTCACTGTTCCTCAGATTGTTGAAGGGCCGGACTATAGTAAAAATAAAACATTGTTTTGTGGGCCTTTAAATAAAGAAACTTCATAGCCCTGGGTGAGGGGGATAAATGCTCTCAGCTGCTGCATCTGGCCGCTGGCCGTAGTTTGAGGATCCCTGTAATGTAGATGATTCATTGTAATTCACATTTCTCTTTTGGTATGCCATTGTACAGAGTTTTGATGGCCAAATATTTCATCATTCATTGGTCACCTTGAAAATGACCCACTCAGTTTATCTGGATATATATAACTTCACTGGACCTATATTGCATACCTTTTCAGCTTTACAAGTCCTGTTAGAATTTAGATCCCAGGCCACAGTCTTTTTATTATGGGCTTCTTCCATAGGGAAGCATAAAATGGATTTGGATCCTGCCTTTACCACTTTCTACATATATCACCTAGAGAAAATAATGTAAGCAAATTGTGCCTCTGATTCCTATTTATAAAATACAGTAAGGTAGTTGGACTAGATGATCTTTAAGCTCTAGTTTTAATATCTCAACCCAAATGTAGGATCCCATGATCTATGTTTTAATAAAAATAATGAATGAGAACAAGCAGAAACAGACTCAAGTTTTCTGAAGTTCATAACTTGAGATCTGTGAACTTGTATCTTTATTTTATAATTTTAATAACTTTATTTCAAAATAATTCATTTCTTTTGTAATGCTATCTAGATACAGCATCGATCTGAAGGCAGAAAAATACAAGTTCAAATGCAGCTTCAGACACTTACTAGCTATATGACCCTTGGTGAAGCATTTAATTCCTAACTGCCTTAGTTTCCCTCTGTAAAATGGGAATGATATCATACATTTCCCTAAGTTGTCATATAGATTAATGAAATAACATTTGACTTCAATTTTGCACTACACAGAGTGGAAAGGCCCAGAAAAATAGACTCAGGGCTCAATAAAGCACTTTGAAAGGTACTGTTACTAACAGAAATGGTCTTTAATGTTCCAGCCTCTTAACAATTTGCAACAAAGAGAAAAAGACCTGAATCAAAGACTAAATCAGGCCTTGAAAGGAACACTTGAAAGTGAATTATAAGATCACAATCAAAGGACCTACCAGTAAAAAGCAAATGAAATGGAGAAAGTAAATAAAGAATTAGAAGAGAGATGTTCTTTTTTAAAGCAAAAGTAAAATCAGAAAATGTGTGTCTAGGGATAAAACATAAAAATGGTTTAGGAGAGGGGAAAGGTCTTTTTTAACCATTTTAAAGCCCTGAAAATATTAACATGCCTTTTAAGACTGTAACCACTCCTACTACTGGTTGGAAATCATTGAGGTTTATTTTCTCTTTTCTTATGATCCACAGACCATTTGCTAATGTTTTCCTTTCTATAATTTTTTAAAGTAAAAATGTTTTTCAGTGTCCTTAAAACACTTCCTGAACAGCTGTTCATGCTCTACTTGGGCAAATCCAGATTTTTCGATTAATATCTTGTCCTCCTTATGGATTCTTTGCCATGACTGCCAGATTCTGAATTACAGAATTTGAGTTGAAAGGGACTTTGGTGGTCTTCTAGGACAACTCATTCAAGAAACGAATCTTTACTATAACATACCCAAGAAGTATTAAGTCAGCTAATGGCTCAGTGGATAGAACACTGGCATAAAGTCAAGAAGATATGGGTTCAATTCCAGCTTGAGACACCTAATCATTTGACTCTGGCCAAGTCATTTAATTTTGAATAATGGCAAACCATTCCCATTTTTTGCTAAGAAAACCTCAAATGGTGTGATGAAGAATCATATATGATTGAACAACAAAACAACAATCTCAAAGAGTAGGTGCCCTACCTCTGCTTGAAAATCTTCAAGGAGGGGAACCATACCTTGACTGGAAGTTGCCCATTCTATTTTTAGGAAACTTTAATCATGAAGAAATATGACTTGTACTTTAGAAGAAAAAAAATCAGCATAAAGTTAAGTGGAGAAGGAACACTGGCCCAGGAGTCAGGAAGACCTGAATTCAAATTTGCTCTCAGACACTTAACATCATTAGCAAACCAGTTAACCCCAATTGGCTTGCCACAAAATTGTAATAATAAGATTTCAAATTTGGGTAACAGGGAGAATGATAGGGGCCTCTACATAAATAGCAAAATTAGGACAGGAGAAGGATTTGGGAGAAAATATAATGAGCTCAGTTTTGGATATACGTTTAAGGTATTAATAGGATATTTAGCTTGGAATGTCCAATAGATGACCCTGGGCTAGTCACTTAATCTTGTTTCCCTCAGTTTCTCATGAATAAAGTGAACTAAAGTAGAAAATTGTATACTCCAGTATTTTTCTTTTTTGGAGTTTCAAGTCTGGAGAATAGGAGAGAGATTATAACTAGATAAATAAATCCTCAGATAAAAATTCCTAATTCCTTTAATTGATCTTTATTTGACCTAGACAATTTCCAGCTCTTTCACTATATTGATTATCCTCCTCTAGCTGACAAATTAATGCTGTTTTTAATCTTTGGTGCCCATGACTGAGCACAATAGTAGAAATGAGGGTTGAATGAGGCAGAGAACAATGAAACCCTACTTAGTCTTTTTCTTGCTAAACACCGGGTTTCATGTACACAATAGAATGGATTTGCAGGAGAAATTTGGGGAGGAAAAAAATTAAGACAAAATGGAAATTGCCTTTGATTGTCTCACTGATCCTTAGCACAAAGTCTGTTTTAATCAGGATCCTTGAAAGCAGAAACTGTATCATTTTTATCTTCATATCACTAATACCTGACACAATGCTTGACATGTACTAGAAGATTAATAACTACTTTTCAATCAGAGTTTTGTGTATATATACACATCCATCCATATGTTACATTAGTAAATTAAATGTTGCTATGCATATATATGTGTGAATAGATATGTCTGTACCTAATATATGTGATAGGATATATGATATAGAATATATCAGAGTATAGAATTTATAATATTTAACTATATAATATATACAAATTCAATACATATGTTGTGCATTATATGTTAATAATTATATCAACAATTCATAAACCCCTGAATAAGTGAGCATCGGAAAATTGATTCTAAGGTCACTGGAATTTTCAGGAGAAAGTGAATGAAATGTAAAGAAAATACCAACAGGTAAAGTTTCTGAGGTACTGAGAAGCTAAACAAACTTTCCTTGGCTAACCCAGTTTATCACTTTTTTATAACATGCTCCTTTGGAGAAGATTCAAACCTTGCCAAGAATACAAAGAAATTTAAGCAAAGTAAACAGAGATGCTTTTTTTATGGGGCATCACAGACAATTAAGACCATAACACCCAATCTCTTAGAAGATAATGTTAGTTTTCTGATCATTTGAACCTCCAATTCTCAGTGTATTTCCATTCCATAAGTCTCTGTGCTTAATAACTTCAAACTGATAGACTGGGAAAATTCAGTGTTCAATCGCCCTCAAAATTTCTAATTTCTTACCTGTGGTGAAGTGACCTTGCAGCTATACAAAGGATTTGCCTTTAAAACACATGGTGTAGAAAAAAGCATTGGTTCTCATTCTTCAGCAGGATTAGAATGTGTGCTGTGACACGTTAGCCACTGTTTTATTTAGGTTGTCTATCTTCACTTCAGCAGTTAGATGTATGGAAAGGATCTCTGATTTTATCAGCATAGAGCTCCAAATGTGGGACCTTTGCACCAACATAATCCATGACCCATCCATGACTTAAATAGCTCATAACTCTTAGATGTTGAGCTGGAAGGGACTTTAGAGATCTTAGTTTCCAACCTCCTCATTTTATACATGAGGAAACTGAGGAAACTGAAGCTTAGTGAGGAGAAGTGACATATTTCTGATGTCCATGATAGAGGCAATAAGTGACAAAGGTTGATCTGAAGGCAGGTCATCTGAACCCAAATTCATTGCCTTTTTCACTGCACTTCCTTATAATTACTCAGTTATTGTCAGGGGTTTGACCCTGGTATTGCCAACTTCAAAATCATGGATACTGCTTCTATTAATGTTAAGAGTCTATAGAAAGGATCAAAATGTGTTTGATAATATGACAACTGAATGAAACTGGACTGTCTCAAAAACATCAAAAATCATTGAAGAAAAGAAATCTCATTGCCAAATGCCATTGCTATCAGCACATTTTTTTTTACCAACTGATAACATAAGCCAAAATGCCAAGTTCTTTGAATTATGCTTTGAGATTTTAAGTTGAGAGAGTTTAAACTAATCATGTTCTCTTTCCTCCTAAACCTGACACTCTTTTTAATTGATTTATTTATCTTTATGTCAATACCTTCATTCCAGTCAGAAAGGTTCAGAACTTTTTTGTTGTCTTTCATTTCAAATTAGTCTAAAGTTTCTCACCAATGTGTTTCATCTACAAACTACTCTTGAAAACTGCAGCTCTAGCCATATGACTCACCTATTCAGTAAAATTCAGTGGCTGCCTATTAATACTAGAGTCAAATGTAAATTATACTGTTTAGTAGTTTAGCCTACTAGTCAACTAGTGTTTATGAAGAGCCTACTATATGCCACGTTTTATACTAAGTACTATTTAGCTTTTAAAATCCTATGGAACTAAACACAATCTATTTTCCTGGCCTCTTTGACCACTTTGCCACCTTCCATACACTGTGATTCAATCAAACTGGTCTCACTCTTTCTCAAAATAATACTTTTATCTCCTAGAGCTCTAGTTTTCTATTGGCTATGTCACACACTTAAAACATACTTCCTTCTTACTATTATGGTTCTCCTAGACCCTCTCTTAAAATGCAACCCCAAAACAGTTTCTTCATGAAGTTCTCTCTAATTGCTATTATCTTCTTTCTCAGATTAAATTGCATGCATTTATATTTATTCACATTATAATATGTATTTACCCCTACATATGTATATAATGCATACTTCTCTCTTCCATTATATTCTTCTATATATCCCATCCAAATATTATAATAGGAATTTGTCATTCTTTGTACTTGTATCTTCTGTGCTTAGCATAACACTTGGGATAAACAGGACCTTAATAAATAATTTTTGATTAATTGCCTCAAAAGCCTATTAATTGTCAAGATCCTATATTTAAATCACAGCTGTCTCTTGCTCGGCATTAGCACTACCATTGTTTTAATTTTCACCCTGATCGTTTTTTATCTATGCATTTGACATGATCCCCAGCATTTCTCCCAGGCTTCTAGTCTGTCTGCTCAGGGTCAATAAAGGAGATGATATACTATAAAGAGTTCTGGATATTAATAGAGGATCTGGTTTCTTACCTCATCTCTACTATCTGTGTGATTTTGGTCAAACCACTTCATTGACTTCATCCAAACATGAATATTTAGAGAGGTAGAATCATACTTTTATGTTGCACAAAACCAACCATCATTCCATGTACTAGCTATTTTCAAGTTCCAGCAATCTGAGCATATAGTTTTGTGAAAATAAGTTGCATGTGAAACACTTTATAAACCTTAAATAATTATTGCTAATTAAATTAGTATAGTTATCTGGCCCATTCCTTTCATTTTAACAGAGAGAAAAGATAAATTATCGATATCAGAAAACAGTTATCACTAATAGTAATTTGATGCTTTGGTAAAAAGAAAATCTATCAGAGAATTTATTTTATAATTGATAGTACCAAACCATAGAACTGACTTTTTATTGCCAAAGCACTTTATGTCCATTATCTTATAGCATCATAACAACTCTGTGAGATAGATGCTAGGGAAAATTTTATCCCCATCCTATGTACTAAACAGTGACTTGCCCATAACCATCTGGTGAGTTAGTTAGGGGCACCATGCCAAGCCAGGCTTTCCTGATTCCAAATCTACAAGTCTATTCCCTTAGCTTAGCTGCCCAGTGGCCTTCTCACCCAAAGCCTACTATTTCTAACCACTTGGACAGGACATCACAAAATGAGTATTTAACCTGAGTGTCATACTTAGCTAAATGATCATTAGGATATTTTGGAATGCAAAAAATACATGCTTGGAGAGGAAATATGTAGGAGTGGATTGAAAGCCGACTTTGGAGGCTAGAAGAACTGAGCGTAAGGCCTGTCTCTGATACATAGATGCTGGTTGACCTTAGAAAAATCTTTTAGCCTTGTAGTATTATCAGGCAACTTACTAAAACTCTAAGTTGCAGTGCAGTTGAATATCTGTATAAGTAGGAAGAGTTTCTTCTTCTCCTTTTTCATACAAATAAAAGTATATATCCAAACCCCTCCCCAAAAAAGGAATTTTAAAAGAACAAACAAACATGAAAATTTCAAAATACTTTAAAGATCCATAAGAAAAAAATGTGTCCTCAATAAACTTACATTCTATTAGGAAAAAAAAATTTAGTCATTCAGTTGTTTCAGGTATGACTCTTTGTAACCCTATTTGGGGGTTTCTTAGCAGGTATGATACTTAAACATTTCTTTCTCTACTTCATTTTACAGATGAGGAAACTGAGACAAATAGGTTTAAACTATTTCTCCAGGGTCATATGATTAGAATTATATGAGACCACATTTGAACTTGGGTCTTTCTGACTTCAGACCTAGTGCTCTATTCACTGTGGCACTTTCCTGCCCCTTCTGTCTTTTAGTAAACATGTAATAGATCAATTTTGATTGATTAATTGAGCCTCATATCAACTCTGGGAAGTAGGTACTACAGATTCTTTCTCATTTTGAAGAGTAGGACAGAGAAAGTCATGGTCACATAGTGGTGATCAGTGGCTTTTTTTTTCTTATCCATCTTTAAAGTATTTTGAAATTTTTAAGAAAAATTAGGAAATTGTGTTATTTAGGGCATGCCACTGTGTAAAACACAATTATATTGTGTAAAACATAATTAATTCACCAAGTTGTTTCTGTTTGCTTGTTATTCTTGTTTTTGGGGGTTTGGATATATACTTTTGTGCAGAAGAGGAAAGGAAGAAAATCCTTCTGTTTATGCAAATATCTATCTTCAGTATAACTTAAGAGTTTTAGTAAGTTGTCTGGTAGTACTACAAGGCTAAAAGATTTTCCTAGGGTCATCCAGAATCTATATATCAGAGTATCTTTGCTAAAGAAACTCTGATTGGAGTCATAGAGAGTTGTATATTATTGAAGCAACTAAATAACAATAACAAGGCATGATGCTATATATTAGAAATACAAAAACAAAGATCAAGTAGTATTAGCCTTCAAGAAACTGACATTCTAAGGGGGAAGACATCATGTGATTTGGAACTACATATAAAATATATGTAAGATGATTGTGGAAGAGGATAATACCAACTTGGGGGAAGGGAAGAGGATGAGCAAAAAAGACTTCCTGTAGAAGATGGTACTTTATTTGAGTCTCAAAGGGATTCAAGGATTCTAATCAACCAATTTGTGTAAGTCCAAGGGGGAATATGGGGAAGGATTCCCTCCTCATAATTCACATAGCATATGCATATCACAAATGAGATAATATGTCTAAAGTGCCTTATAAACCTTTAATTATTATATAAATTCAGTGATTATAATTATTACTAAATGAACAAGTCTGCATGTCAAGTCTTTTTGGTACCTCTTGAGCTCTGATTGGATTATAGTGATCATGTACTTAATTTTCAAAGCCCTAGAAGAAAAAAAAATATGAAAAGTTCCTTCCTACACCATCAGACTATTACAATCAGAAATCCATTTATCTTGGATTCTGTGAATCCCCCTTTGTTTCAGAATTCCAGAATCTCAAGTTCCATTCCCAGATTTGTAGTTTCATATTCAGCTGGACTGCCAATTATCTGTTCTTGTCTAAACACGGACACTGAACCAGCACTGCAAGTAGAATTTTTTACACAAAGAACAAGTATGAAATGCACTCTCAATTGAGCAAGTTAGGATAGAGAAAGATTTTCCACTAGTAGGTCACTTTATAATACTATTTGAACTAATTATTCTTGCCAAGTAGGTGCTAAAATACTGCAAGTGTGTCAGCCTTCTAAAAATCAATACCCTGCTATAATGTCCTCTTCATCTGATCCTAGTTATACCTTAGCTAATCTTTTGCTAAGACTCATATCAAGATATAAACCTCCCCAAATAAGCCTGAAGTTCAATCCACTTATAAAAGTCCCTATATTCCTGAGCTTCTTTGCTTGCCCATTTTCACAGGAGGATTCCACAATGTTTTGTTGTAGTTATGAGAGCTAAGATAGATAAGTATCTCTGCTTTACATCCACCCATGCCAAGATTTCTGGATTCTCCTACCATGATTTGGGTCATATAACATTACTTTGATTATGGCTTCTCATGTCTGATACAAATACATTCGCTTTGTGCATATTCCTTTAAGCTGAAGTACAAAAATATATGACTCCACTCTCTCTCCTTCTTTTCTTTTTCTTAAGAGAAATAGCAATGTGTAGAGAGCTGGAACTCTAGAAAGGTATACTTGAATTAAGGACAGCAGGGTGCTTATAGTTAAGCACCTAGTCAGTGTGATTGATGGAATAATGGTTCTCTAGTTAAATATATACTTAATGTGATATAATGATGTAATCACTCTAGTTGGCATATACTTAGTACTATATGGTGATGTAACGACTACAGTTGGCACATGCTCAGTTGCTGTAGTGATGTAATTGTACTGAGGTATTTAAGGGCTGAGAGGACTGGGAATTGTTCTCAGATACAGAGAGACTCATACATAGACACAAGAGAAGACCCTTGACTCCATCTTTGACCATCCTCATGTGTCTCCTGCCTTCAGCACTCCTCCACTAAGATCAAGGACTCGGGCTGGTCCTGAGGTCCTCTAGATATCTAGTCCAGACATTACAGCAATGTAATCATAATTATACATACTTCTCACTGACAACTGGACAAGCTCTTATTTTTTGTATTCAGAACCCTCCAAGAATGAAGTCCATTCTAACTTGGAGGAGTTGTTTTATCATTCCATCTAGGATTTCACAGTTTTCTAATCCCTAAAGTATTGACTCATAAATAGTTGAGAAGGGGGAAGAGGAGGAAGGAGGGAAGGAGGGAAAGAGGGAGAGAGGGAGAGGGAGAGAAGAACAGGGAGAGGAAGAGGGATAGATGGAGGGAAGGAAAGAAGGAAGGACAGAGAAGAAAAGATTGTGAGAGAGACCAGAAGAGAGAAATAAAGAAAAAGACAAGGAAGGAAAGGAAAAATGTACTTACAAATTTAAGTGATTAAAAATTCTTGCTACTGTGGATCTGGTAAAAACAAACAGCAGTATAATGTGTAAGGTACAGCTAAAATTTTACTAGCCTTTAATAACTCAAAAATTATAATTGTTGGATAATTGGTGTCATAGATTACTTGGGATCGAATTGTAATTCTTATTAAATGATAAGATTTTAAATCTTGTCTTTAATTGCCACATCATTTAGTGGGCTGAGAGCCCTTTCTTTTCACATGTAAGGTCTTGTGTAATGAATTGTACTCTTCTAAATTTAGAACTTCTAACAGACAATGAGAAGAATGATTCATGGGGGGAGCTGCTGATCTTGGAAAGAAAAGTTATGGGTAGTTTTGCTTATAAATAAGCCAATTTCTCTTGGTTTCAAATTGGCTATGAGCCAAAAACATTAATGAACCTTACTCTTTCTATACAGACCTTCAGAAAGGTCAGAATGGGGGTATATTATTTATGTTTTATGGGAAGATGTATTTAATGTTTGTTTGTAAATCCATTTGGATAATAACATTGATTTTAACAGGCTGATAGATGTATTTGTCTTTTAATGTCCATTATAATAACGATCGCCTAGAGCCTATGAAATATTCAACATGTACTTGTTGATTAGTCTGTTTTTTTTTTTTTTTTATTGTTGGAAGTCTGGATTAAGCAAAGTTTCCAAAGGCATTAACTTCTCTACCAAACGACCTCCTTATTACTTCAAGCATCCTAAAATGTATAAAACTATAACTTTAGAGTTGGAAACAATCTTAAAGACCATCTACTTCAAACTCCTTGATTTACAAATTAGGAAACTGAGTTCCAGAATCATGTGAGTGTAGAAGGAAAATGATGACTTGAAGTCAAAAAACTGAATAGTTCAGGATCAAGAATTGCATTTCCTCAAGAATAAAGCAATTCACTTCAATAAGTATTTAAATGCCTAGTATGTGCTTAGCGGCATGGAATAGATGGTGAATGGTCAGCTTCTATTACAACAACTGAAATTATTCTTTTTTGAATATAGATGCTCATTACCATGTACAAGATTTTTAGATTCTCGGGATTTCAGAAAACTTATTATAGGATTACCAATCTGCAATTTATTATATGATACAGAGCAAGTCACTTAAACTCTGTAGGATCCCAGTTTTCTCCTTTGTAAAATGATGGACATCTAGGTAGTATAGTAGATAAAATACATGACCCTAGAGTCAGAAAAATTCAATTTTCTGACTTCAAATCTGACCTCAGACACTTACTAGCTAGTAAGGAGGAGTTAGCAGACCTAGCAGACCATTTTGGTATGGAATAAATGAAGGATAATAATGTACAAAGATAAATGAGAGCCACATAGTAAAGAGAGCAACAAATATCAAGCTGAAGATTTTTATTTTTTTGCTAAAAGCAAAAGTTCATCATTGAAGAATTTTGAGTAGAAAAGTGATATGTGGAATATCAATTTATCAGCTAAGAAGAATATAGATTTGAAGAACGAGACACTAGTATTAGGAAGCCTAATTAGGATGTGAAATACTGGGCCACTGAAGTTTGGTAAAAAAACTATGTGACTAGAGATGAGATTTATTAAAGAAATGTGGTATAAGAATATCAAAAATAATTAATTGAATATGAGTGTTAAGAACCAAATAAATCTCTTGGACAATTCTGAGTTTGTAAATGTGGATAATAAAAAAGCTATCTATACTTTCAAGAGAAATTTGGAAGTTTGGATAAAGGATAGATTGAGAGATAGCTTGATTTATTGCCTTTCATTTGAGAAATACTGAGTTTGAAATAACTAGTGAACCACTATGTGGAAATGACCAAAGCATGTTTATTAATATAGGAGTTAGATACTAGATTTAGGTGATATCAAATGATAATTAATCCATAATTAGCTGAAGATATTACCAAGAGAAGCCTACCATAGGACAGAGGGTTGGGAAAGCCAACACAGTAATCAGGAGTAAAATGATGAACCAACAAAGTATTTAGATTAGAAATGGGGAATTATCATCAAGAGGTAGAAAAATCAAGAAAGAGAGAGACAGAGACAGAGACAGAGACACAGAGAAAGAGAGAGAGAGAGAGAGAGAGAGAGAGAGAGAGAGAGAGAGAGAGAGAGAGAGAGAGAGAGTGCAAAAGGAGGTTTTCCAGGAAGAGGAGATAAGTCATAGAAACAAAAAGCCAAAAAAAAAATTCAAGAAGGAGAAAACGAAGAAATTTTGGAGTGGTATTATTCAAATGGAGGTATCAGAAGTCTGTTTGCAAGTTGGTTAAACAAAAGCAGGTGAGCAAGTGAAGAAAATGAGCAGAGATAACAAGATTTTCTATTGGTTGACCACTAAATTACATTACCAACTTATATGGTTAGGGGAAGAAGAAAACTTAGAGGTCATCTAGCCCAACTGTCTGATTTTAAAAATAAGGTACTGAGATAACACTACATGTACCTCAACTGGCTAAGATGATAAGAAAAGATATAATAAATGTTGGAGGGGATATAGGAAACCTGGGACACTAATATGTTGTTGGTGGAGTTGTGAACTGATCCAACTATTCTGGAATGCAATTTGGAACTATGTCCAAAGGGCTATCAAACTGTGCTTACTCTTTGATCCAGCAGTATTTCTACTGGGTTTGTATCCCAAGGAGACCATAAAAAAGGGGGAAAGGACACACATGTGCAATAATGTTTGCAGTAGACCTTTTTGTAGTGTCAAGGGACTGGAAACTGAATAGATAGATGTCCATCAGGTGGAGAATGGCTGAATAAGTTATGGTATATGAATGTTGTGGAATATTATTTTTCTATAAGAAACTATCAGCAGTATGATTCAAAAAGGCCTGGAGATATTACATAAACTGATGCTAAGTGAAGTGAGTAGAACCAAGAGACCCTTGCATACTGAAGCAACAAGATTATCTGATGATCAATTCTGATGGCCGTAGTTCTTGTCAACAATGAGGAGATTCAGACTAATTCCAGTGGATTTGTGATGAAGAGAGCCACCTGCACCCAGAGAGAAGACTGTAGGGATTGAATGTGGATCACAACATGGTGTTTTGCAAGTAAAACACTTTACTTGCTTTTGAATTTCTTTCTCATTTTTTTTTCCTTTTTGATCTGATTTTTCTTGTGCTGCATAATGATTGTGGATAGATGTGTGGAAGAATTGCACATGATTAACACATAATGGCTTGCTTACTTTAGGGGGGGAGGGGATGGAGAGAAGGGAAGGAGAAAAATTCAGAGCAGAGAGTTTTGCAAGAGTGAATGTTGAAAATAATCTTTGTATATATTTTGAAAATAAAAAGCTATTATTTAAAAATAAAATAATATAAGGTAATTAAAATTTAAAAAGTGTAAACAATTTGCTCAAGGTCAAACAGGTAGTTAAAAGGGTGAGCCACAGGTCAAACCTAAATCCTCCTGACTTCAAATCCAACATGATTTCCCTTGCACTGCACTGCAGCTAATTTGGATGCTTTTATTTAGAATGAAATGGTTAGGAGTTTACCTATGATCTTTAAAATGGAAAGAGAGAAACATTTAATTAAATGCATAAAGATAAAAAAGAGGGTTTATTTTCTATTGAATTGATACAGTTGCAAATGTATTTATCTTTTTATAATAAAATATGTTTGGGAAAAATATTGGAGAAATGATCTTCCTCTAGACCTTGGTGCTCTTGACTATTCAAAAAAAAACTTTTAAATAAAATATAATATTGAGGCTGTGTTCTGCATGCCAAAACCATATCGGTGTTGAGCCCAGAGAGCCAGTAACTAGACTCCAGATAATTAAGTCTGAACAAAATTACATTATCCATCCTTTTCTCCAAAAGGTAACTGCATATTGTAAAAAGGGTCAAGAACGCCCAGACAACAAGCATTGTATCCCTTACAAAATGCATAGCAAAATAAAACCAAAAGGATCTCAAATATGCCTTACTTATAAATTCTATATTTCTGTGTGTAGTTGGGCTTGATATAGTAGATAAAAGAAGCCAAATGCTACTGTTCACAACTGAATAAATCTACCATCTAGAATGCAGAGAGCTTCACAACTGGTTCATAAGAATAATGGGAATTTATGGGGGCTGGAGAGTCTCTGTCTATGCTGATTAGAAATTTCTTCTACAAATATAATCCAACAAGCAATTATTCCAGGCTTGAAAAATACTAGACACTGCTAGATACAAAGACAAAATCAAAACAGTCTGACTTTGACTTCGAAGAATGTACATTTTACTGGGAGAGGGTATTATAGAAATTAATAAATATGGAAAATATAATTATGAACCCATTTTCTTTCACACAAAAGTTGCTATTTGGGGATTTTTTTTCTCTGCTTACTCCTTTTTTAAATTTAATTTTATTTCACTTGTAACAGTTTACTATTATAATCAGATTTTAGTCCCCAGCTATGGATAACGTTACCCTGAGCCTCAGGTCCTCTTGATTGTCATTTTCTCAATTCTGCCTGAGAGCTCAACATCAGGGACTCTTCTCCTACCCTAAGTCCCAGTTAGGGGCCCCAGCTACATTTTCTTGAAACTGTCCCTGCTATCTGCAGTACCACAGTCACAGGGTGTGTACTGGCTCCTGTTCAACCCCCAACCACAATCTCTTGCTCAGCAAGAAATGACCTGCTTTCTGAAATCACAAGATAGCTCATCGATCTTCTCCCACTCAACCATCTATTGTTCTTTGTGAGGTAAAGTCCCTCAAGTTGTGATATAAAAACTTGTGAGGTGACATTTCTTACAGCCTCATCTCCTTCCAATGGAGCTGCCCCTAGGTCCTACTATCTGTTGATTCAGTAAAATTGATCTGCAGGTGACTACACTCAACTGCAGTTGACTTGCAAGTGAACACACTTCACTCAGACCAAACTCTAGTTCTTGGGAGCCCTATCTTTTCTGAGATCCTCCAAAGTTATCTTTTTTTTCCTCCCAAGTTATCTTAAGAGGACAACTGTTTTTCTCCTTTATTTTTGCTGTTCTATGTTCATTTTGTGGCAATCTTCTGTCTGTTTATGGAGGAAATCTGGAGAATCTGAAAATTACTATTACTCTATCATCTTCCCAGATTTTTTTATACATGACTATACATATATAACCCATATCAAATTGCTTGCTGTCTCAGATGGGTTGGGTGGGTGAGAAAGAATTTGGAACTCAAAATTTTAAAAGTTGTTAAAAATTCTTTATATGTAGTCGGAAAAATATTTTTTAAAAAGAAAATGCAATTATGATGATGTTAATTACTGGCATGTCTGTCTCATTTTAGGTTTGTAAAGAGCTGTACATATATTGTTATTCTACCCTCATAACATCAAAATATCATCCCCAGTTGACATATTAGGAAACTGAGGCTTAGAAAATTGGGTTATTTGTGCAGTGTCAGAGACATGACCTAAAATAAGAGTTTTGCTCTCTGCCAAGTATAATATATCATCCACCATATTACTTACGATTTGAAGAGAAAGCATGAAAAATAACATCTAGTGGAAAAGGAAAGGTTTTTTATAGGAGATGGTGCATTACAGCTGAGTTTTGACATAAGCTAAGAAAGCTAACAGGCAGAAGAGAAGGGAGTGCTTTTCAGGAATCAGGGATAGACTGAACAAAGGCATGAAAGTAAGAGCTAGAATACTGAAGAGAAACAGCAAGTGGGCAAGTTTGAAATTAGAACTGCAGTAAATACTAATTCTGTCATATATTAGTTATCTTATCTTTCTGAGCCTCAATCTTTCATCTTTCATTTGTAAAATGAGAATAGAAATACTCACATTATTTATGTCACAGGGATGTTATGAATATCATAAATTAAATCATTTTCTAAAGCTCAAAGACTGCCTAAATTTCTCAAAATACATAGATGAAAGATCCCTCAACCTGATTGTGCTCATACAACAAAAGCTTTAAAGGTAGGGCACCACATCAGAGAGAGAGACAGACAGAGAGACAGAGAAACAGAGACAAAGAAAGAGAGACAGAGACAGAGAGAAGTATGAATACTTTCACTATATACATTGGCTTACACTCAGCTATTTGTGAAATAACTTTTTATTCAACAGAATTTACATTTCAATCAAATAATCCTTGAGAAATAATGCCTGAGAAAGCATTAAATGTCTGATCTATGACAAGTAATGTCAGGTGCTAGGGATACAAAAACAGAAGTGGAAAAATCCTTGTTCTCAATTCTGTAATTATATTGGTGATGAGGCAGTTGTGCAGTAATTCTGCTTGGGTTGGTGTCTTCCTAAAATAGATTTCATGTTTGGTCTCCTTACTAACTATTGCTCAAAAACTTTTCTTTCCCTCCCCGTCAGAAATAATTTTTCCCTCCTATTAATTCATTTTTTTTTTCTGGTTTCTGATTCTTCTTGCCAATGGAGCCTTCCCTCTTAGAAGGTATTGTCTGTTTTGGATGTATCTTGTACATACAATGGTCTTTCCCATCAGAATGTAAAGTTCTTGAAACCAGGGATATTTATTTGATTTTACTCTGTATCCCCAGAACTTACCATAGTGTCTGGTTCTTGATAAGTATATATTTGGTGCTTAGTAGTTGATTAATTAATTGATTTCACTGGAAGTTGACAGGAAAGTTATGAGTCTCTTCTCATATTACTTAGGGATATGTGCTAGTTGTGGTTATATATTTAAGTGACTCCATGGCTTCTTACAGATTGATCAAGAAATTCCCTCCTGAAATATATTTTCAATAATTGCCACATTGATCAATTTCTTCAGCCAACATTTATGAGGTACCTATTATGTACACTACTAAATCCAATTGCCTTTATTCAGGCTTCATCTTTCTCAAACTCTCTACCACAATTGTTCTACAGATGCAGAGGCTATCTATATTCAATTTCTGTTGAAGTTGCCCATCATATCTATGCATATCCAGCTTCACAAACTCATTGCCATACTCATTTTTTTCCTTTTCAATTGTTCCCATAAACAATTAGTCCAAAGTTATATTGATTTTGCTCCCATAATATTTCTTACAATTCTTTCCTTGATTCCATTCATATGACCACCCTTCTAACTCCACTTTAATCATCTGTTTTCATGTACAATTGAAGTCACTTGAGAACTGGACTCTTGGTTTCCCATTTCATCAGTAGCCAATTCATTTTCCATGTGATTTCTAAAATAATCTTCCTAAAATTACCTAACCACATCACTCCTTCCCTCAAGAACATCAGTGGTTCCCTATTGCACAAGGTAAAATGCATACTTAAGTAAACATCTAAAAACATACATAAGCTATCTCCAACTTCATCTAGCTCATTTGATGAGAAAGGGAATACTAGGGCTCAGAAAGGGAAAGTGATGTGACAATAGTCATATAACTAATAAGAGAAGGAATTACTGTTTTGTCTCTGATTGTATAACTCCAAGTCTTTTTCTCTTTTTAGAAGATCATGCTTCTTCTCAAGCATCAAGATCAATGTAGCAACATTTTAATAGTAGGATGTCACTGATGCCTTAGGAAATTAAGGCACCACAATCTATTCCAAAACTGGGCATCTACTTTCCCTTATATTCTATTTTTAGCCATACATATTTATACAATTATCTCGCTGCACAAGAAAAATCACATCAAAAAGGACAAAGAAGTGAGAAAAAAAATAAAATTCAAGCAAATCACAACAAAAGAAGTGAAAATGCTACGTTATGATCCAGACTCAGTTCACACAGTCCTCTTTCTGGATATATATGCTCTCATGATCACAAGTTCTTTGGAACTGGCCTGAATCATCTCATTAGTGAAAAGAACCATGTCCAGCAGAATGGATCATCATATAATCTTGCTGTTTCCATGTACAATGATCTCCTGGTTCTGCTCATTACACTTAGCATCAGGTCATCTAAGTTTCCCCAAGCCTTTCTGAAATCGTCCTGGTGATTATTTCTTATAGAATCATAATATTCCATAATATTCATATACTATAACTTATTCACCCATTTTCCAAATGATGTTTCTCTAATATTCTGGAGAAAAACAGCTGCCATTGCAACAGCCTTTTAGTCTTAGTACAATACTAGTATCATATTTATTCTTTTCTTAATCTTTGAAGTAAATATGATCCCAGATGAAGTTTTTCACCATAGATAGCTGCTTATTTTGGAATGTGAAAAAACAATGTAGGAATATGTTGATAGATTTGTTGTGCAAACTTAGTGTGCCTCAGTTTCCTCCTCTGAAAATTGGGGTGGGAAAGGAATATTATATGATCTAGAAATTAGAGTTTCTTCCAAATCTAATCTTTGTGTCTAAAGTATATAGCAATTAAGATGATCTTATTCTATTTATACCTTCGAATTATGTGCAATTCTTTCCCAAATCCTTCTGTATGTAATTCATTGAATATCATTTTTCCTGCTTGACTTGGCCTAGAAATATAGTTTTAATATTTATACATAAACCAACGTTCTATTTTATGTGTGACTACCAAACATATGAAGCCTTTTCAAAAAGAGACAAGGATCAACGAGAAGATGACAAAATCAAGAATCTGGGTGATGAGATTGACCTATGCAGTTTGCTTAAGTGATCAATTCTCACTTTATCCTTGGACATTCAATCTGAAGGAATTCTGGCACATGTGTGATACACTATCTACAATATCTCCTCCTAGACATCTATGTGGCACAGTATATAGAGGGCTTTGTCTAGTCAGGAACATGTGAATCAAAAACATCAGCACTTAAGATCTGTTTGCCTTAGTTTCCTCAATTGAAAAGTGGGGATAATAACTACACTTACTTCCCACTGTTGTTATGAGAATTAAAGGAGAGATTTTGGCTTAGCACAATACCTAGTAGATAGTAGGTGCTTAATAAATGGTTGTTTCTTTGCCTGAGAAATTCTCTAAAGCTGTAGTTACAGAATAGTTGTGAATTGCAAAGCAAGAAAGACTTTCTTTCTTGGGAGTTCCCAATACTGATGAAATCATAAGCCAGGGTCATTTGTAAAATGCAAGATTTCTTTATGAAGTCAAACTTCTCAGTCAAAGGTCTGTATTTTAAAAGTCATCATTACTTTTTTTCTGTTTTTATATAATAGCTTTTTATTATTTTATTATTTGTTTTATTATAAAATATATGGAAAGATACTTTTCAACATTCACCCATGCAAAACCCTCTGCTCCAAATTTTGTCCTTCTTTCCCCTCACTTCTTCCCCTAGACAGCAAGCAATCCAATATATGTTAAACATGTTCTATTATTCTATATATGTTTCCAAATTTATCATGATGCACAAGAAAAATCAGAACAAAAAGGGAAAGAAATGAGAAAGAAAACAAAAAGGAAGCAAACAACAACAAAAAAAATAAAATAAAATGCTATGTTGTGACCCATATTCAGTCCCCACAGCCCTCTTTCTGGATGCAGACAGCTCTTTCCATCACAAGTCTATTAGAACTGGTCTGAATCACTTCATTGTTGACAAGAGCCATGTCCCTCCAAACTGATCACCACGCAATATTGTTATTGCTGTGTACAATGTCTTTTGGTTCTATTCACTTCACTTAACATCAGTTCATGTAAATCTCTCCAGACCTTTCTGAAATCATCCTGATGATCCTTGTTTTTAAATTAAAGCTTTTTTATTTATAAAGCACATGCATGGGTAATTTTTCCAACATTGCCTTTTGCAAAACTTTTTGTTCCAAATTTTCCCTTCCTCTCCACACCCTTGCCTAGCTAGCAGGTAGTCCAATACATGTTAAATATGTTCAAATACATGTGAAATCTAATATATGTATAATATATATATATATATATAGTTATCTTGTTGCACAAGAAAAATCAGATCAAGAAGACAAAGAAAAACTAAGAAAGAAAATAAAATGCAAGCAAATAACAAGAGAGAGAGTGAGAATGCTATGTTGTTTTCCATGCTCTATTCTCATAGTTCTTTTTCTGGGTATAGATGGCTCTCTTCATCACTACACAAGTGGAACTGATTTGAATTGATGATCCTTTTTTATAGAAAAATAATACTCCATAATATTCATACTCCATGACTTACTCAGCCATTCTCCAACGATGGGCAGTCACTGAATTTCCAATTCTTTGCCACTACAAAAGGGCTGCTATAAACATTTTTGCAAATCCTGATTATTTTTTTCCTTTTTTATGATATCTTTGGTATTCAGACCCAGTAGAGACACTTCTGGATCAAAGAATATGCACATTTTGATAGCCCTTTGGGCATAGTTCCAAATTGCTCTCCAGAATAGTTGGATCAGTTCACAACTCCACCAACAATGGATTAGTGTCCTAGTTTTCCCACATCCCTTCCAATATTCATCATCATCTTTTCCTGTCATCTTAGCCAATCTGAGGGGTGTGGAGTGGTACCTCAGAGTTGTCTTAATTTGAATTTCTATAATAAATGCTTATTTAGAACATTTTTATAGGACCAGAAATGGCTTTAATTTCTTCATCTGAAAATTGTCTGTTCATATCTTTTGACTATTTATCAACTGGAGAATGGCTTGTATTCTTAAAAAATAAATCAATTATATATATTTAGACATGAGGCCTTTATCAGAATCTTTGAATGAAAAAAATTTTTTCCCAGTTTTCCATTTCCCTTCTAATCTTGTCTACATTGGTTTTATTTGCACGAAACTTATACTATAATCTTATAATATAATCAATAAATATAAACAATAAATAAAAATAAATAAATATAAACTTATAATCAAAATTATTCATTTTGTATTTCATAATGTATTCTAGTTATTCTTTTGCCATAAATTCCTTCCTTCTCCAAAGATCTGAAAGGTAGACTATATTTTGTACTTTTAATTTACTTATAGTATTACTTTTAGTATTAATTAAAGTATTTAGTATTTACTTATAGTATTACTTTTTATGTCTAATCATGATGTCTACCTTATTATGGTATAGAGTATTAGGTGTTGGTCAGTGCCTAGTTTCTGCTTTATAATATAGTTTAATGTCTGGTAGAGCTAAGCCACCTTCATTAGCATTTTTTCATTAATTCCTTTGAAATTCTTGACCTTTTGTTGTTCCAGATGAATTTTGCTAATATTTTTTCTAGCTCTGTAAAGTACTTTCTTGGCAGTTTGATTGGTATGGCACTATATAAGTAGATTGATTTAAGTAGAATTGTAATTTTTATTTTATTAGATTGGCATATCCATAGGCACTTGATATTTTTCCAGTTGTTTAGATCTAATTTTATTTGTGTGGAAAGTGTTTTCTATTATGTTCAAATATTTTCTGACTTTATCTTGGCAAGTAGACTCCCACATATTTTACATAATCTACAGTTACTTTAAATTGAATTTCTCTTTGTATCTCTTGCTACTAGACATATAGAATGCTAATGATTTATGTGGATTTATTTTCTATACTGCAGATTTGCTAAAGTTGTTAATTGTTTCTAGTTGAAGCTCTAGGATTCTCTAAATTTTTTTCATGATTTAATTTTTTTAAATGATACTGTATATCATTAAGTATACAAAAAGTGATCATTTTGTTTCTTCGTTACCTATTCTAATTCCTTTAATTCCTTTTTTTTCTCTTACTGCTAAAGATAGTATTTCAAATACAATATTGAATAGTAATAGTGATAATGGGCAACCTTGTTTCAGCTCTGATCTTTTTGGGAAGGTTTCTAAATTATCCCTATTATATATGATGATAAATTATCCCTCTTATATATGATGGTAAATGAATAATTTTCATTTTAATCCCCAGACTTGTTTAGTTTAATCGTTAGGCCAATCAGACAACAGGTTTTTGAGTTCATTGATATCATAATTATTCTCTTCAATAACTATGCTCACATAAGCCTACCATACCATGCAACTCTTCTCCATGTTATCTTAAAGTTTGACACAGGGATGCCAGGCAGCATGCTAGATACAACTGTTGTATTATCTTTTTTTTTTTTTAATAGCCTTTTATTTACAGGATATATACATGGGTAACTTTACAGCATTAACAATTGCCAAACCTCTTGTTCCAATTTTTCACCTCTTACTCCCCACCCTCCCTAGATGGCAGGATGACCAGTAGATGTTAAATATATTAAAATATAACTTAGATACACAATAAGTATACATGACCAAAACATTATTTTGCTGTACAAAAAGAATCAGACTCTGAATTATTGTACAATTAGCTTGTGAAGGAAATCAAAAATGCATGTGTGCATAAATATAGGGATTGGGAATTTAATGTAATGGTTTTTAGTCATCTCCCAGAGTTCTTTTTCTGGGCATAGCTAGTTCAGTTCATTACTGCTCCATTAGAAATGATTTGGTTGATCTCGTTGCTGAGGATGGCCTGATCCATCAGGACTGGTCATCATCTAGTATTGTTGTTGAAGTATATAATGATCTCCTGGTCCTGCTCATTTCACTCAGCATCAGTTCGTGTAAGTCTCTCCAGGCCTTTCTGAAATCATCCTGTTGGTCATTTCTTACAGAACAGTAATATTCCATAATTTTCATATACCACAATTTATTCAGCCATTCTCCAACTGATGGACATCCATTCAGTTTCCGTTTTAACCACTACAAAAGGGCTGCCACAAACATTCGTGCACATACAGGTACCTTTCCTTCTTTATAATCTCTTGGGATATAATCCCAGTAGTAACACTGCTGGATCAAAGGGAATGCACAGTTTGATAACTTTTGAGCATAGTTCAAACTACTCTCCAAAATGGTTGGATTGGTCACAACTCCACCAACAATGCATCAATGACCCAGTTTTCCACATCCCTCCAACAATCATCATTATTTTTCCTGTCATCTTAGCCAATCTGACAGGTGTGTAGTGTATCTTAGAGTTGTCTTAATTTGCATTTCTCTGATTAATAATGACTTGGAGCATCTTTTCATATGACTAGAAATAGTTTCAATTTCTTCATCTGAGAATTGTCTGTTCATATCCTTTGACCATTTTTCAATTGGAGAATGGCTTGATTTTTATAAATTAGAGTTAATTCTCTATATATTTTGGAAATGAGGCCTTTGTCAGAACTCTTTGACTGTAAAAATATTTTCCCAGTTTATTGCTTCCCTTCTAATCTTGTCTGCATTAGTTTTGTTTGTACAAAAACTTTTCAGTTTGGTATAATCAAAATTTTCTATTTTGTGATCAGTAATGATCTCTAGTTCTCTTTGGTCATAAAGACCTTCCCTTCCACAGGTCTGAGAGGTAAACTATCCTATGTTCCTCTAATTTATTAATGATTTCATTCTTTATGCCTAGGTCATGAACCCATTTTGACCTTATCTTGGTGTACGCGTTAAGTATGGATCAATGCCTAGTTTCTGCCATATTAGTTTCCAATTTTCCCAGCAATTTTTATCAAACAGTAAGTTCTTATCCCAAAAGCTGGGATCTTTGGGTTTGTCAAAGACTAGGTTGCTATATTTGTTGACTGTTTTATCCCTTGAACCTAATCTATTCCACTGATCAACTAATCTATTCCTTAGCCAATACCAAATAGTTTTGGTAACTGCTGCTCTATAATATAATTTTAGATCTGGTACAGCTAAGCCACCATCATTTGATTTTTTTTCATTAATTCCCTTGAAATTCTTGACCTTTTGTTTTTCCATATGAACTTTGTTGTTATTTTTTCTAGGTCATTAAAATAGTTTTTTGGGAGTCTGATTGGTATAGCGCTAAATAAATAGATTAGTTTAGGTAATATTGTCATCTTTATTATATTTGCTCGCCCTATCCAAGAGCATTTAATATTTTTCCAATTGGTTAGATCAGACTTAATTTGTGTGAAAAGTGGTCAACTGTTGTATTATCCATCCACATTAAAAAGATACCAAATAAAGTAGATGGGCAGTATACTAAATATCCCTAATTTGTACTGTATAATTATACATATTTTCTCCATGGCTTTTTTGATTTGTCTTTTATTCAAAGTCTCTTTCATAATATTTTGCTTATGTTATATAGCAGTCTATGTTTTATTTTATAGTTGTTCCACAAATTTAGTTTTCCCAAGACTAGAAATTCATGACTTGCAAAGTTATGATATAACAGGAAAAAAATCAATTTGTGATTTCAATGAAATAGGGAAATTTTGTTAAGAAAATACTCTCTCCCAATGAAATTTGGCACCTCTTTATTCCTTATAGAAATACATGTAGATTATAAGTCTCTAGGAATGTAATTTTTGGTTAGTTATATTTTTATAAGATATTTTGAATTTGGGGTCCTTCCCAGGGTGCCCAGGAGAGAACAGCCATTCTCCTGACCTTCTAGAAACTGATTGCTTTCAGACATGGTCCATCCAATCAGCTGCAATGTCACTGTATTCCAGAATTCAGGCATAGATAAGAAAGGAAACTTCCCTTGGCCCCCACTGAGGAATGAATTCACATAGTTACAGCAAATGAATAGAGCTCCTTCAGTAGAAGGTAAACAAATCTATTGGTAATGGAGAAGAAGATATGATTTCCCATTCTTGAGAAGAACTGACCCTTAAAAGATAGGAATAATTTAACTCTCAGCAGATAACTGAAGGAACCTCCTCCTGGAGTTCATTATTTTGCTAAAAGTCAGGATGATGCATTAGACCTCAAATGTCTAGAACTAGCAAATAAGGTAGACCTGATTTTGGTGGATGGAGGTAGCTTTGTGTATCAGCCATGCAGAAATCTGGTCATCAACAACTGTTTTGACAAGAATTTTGCAAGAATTTGAGAGTGATACATTCCCCCACATACACACAAATTGACCTAAATTAATATAAATTTCTCCCACAATGTCCAGGTATTCTTACTTATATCCATGTAGAAAAAGACATTCAGTATAAATTTGAAGTATCTGAAGAAAACATGATTAATATTAAAGGTTTGAAGATTGTTATTTCCAACTAATTCTTTTTTTTTACCATATAAATTTTTTTTTATTTTTTTTTATTTAATAGCCTTTTATTTACAGGATATATACATGGGTAACTTTACAGCATTAACAATTGCCAAACCTCTTGTTCCAATTTTTCACCTTCCCCCTACCCTCCCTAGATGACAGGATGACCATAGATGTTAAATACATTAAAATATAAATTAGATACATAATAAGTATACCAGACCAAAACGTTATTTTGCTGTCAAAGTCAGCTAATATTGCAATTAGCTTGTGAAGGAAATCAAAAATGCAGGTGTTATAAATATAGGGATTGGAATTCAATGTAATGGTTTTAGTCATCTCCCAGAGTTCTTTTTCTGGGCATAGCTAGTTCAGTTCATTACTGCTCCATTAGAAATGATTTGGTTGATCTCGTTGCTGAGATGGCCTGGTCCAAGAACTGGTCATCATATAGTATTGTTGTTGAAGTATATAATGATCTCCTGGTCCTACTCATTTCACTCAGCATCAGTTCATGCAAGTCTCTCCAAGCCTTTCTGAAATTATCCTGTTGGTCATTTCTTACAGAACGTAATATTCCCATAATTTTCATATACCAAATTTATTAGCCATTCCCAACTGATGGACATCCATTCAGTTTCAGTTTTTACCACTACAAAGGGCTGCCAAAACATTCGTGCACATACAGGTACCTTTCCCTTCTTATAATCTCTTTGGGATATAATCCCAGTAGTAACCTGCTGGATCAAGGGTATGCACAGTTTGATAACTTTTGAGCATAGTTCCAAACTACTCTCCAAAATGGTTTGGATTCGTTCACAACTCCACCAACAATGCATCAATGACCCAGTTTTCCCTCCTCACAATCATATTATTTTTCTGTCATCTTAGCCAATCTGACGGGTATGTAGTATCTTAGAGTTGTTTAATTTGTTTCTCTGATTAATAATGACTTGGAGCATCTTTTCATATGACTAGAAATAGTTTCAATTTCTTCACGAATTGTCTGTTCATATCCTGCCATTTTTCAATTGGAGAATGGCGATTTTTATAATTAGGTTAATTCTCTATATTTTGGAAATGAGGACTTTATCAGAACCTTGACTGTAAAAATATTTTTCCCAGTTTTTGCTTCCTTCTAATCTTTGTCTGCATTAGTTTTGTTTGTCAAAACTTTCATTTGGTATAATCAAAATTTTTCTTTTTGTGTCAGTAATGATTCTAGTTCTGCTGGCAAGACCTTCCCTTACAGGTCTAGGAGGTAACATCTATTTTCTTCTAATTTATTAATAATTTCATTCTTTTGCTAGGTCTGAACCATTTTACTTATCTTGGTGTACGGCATTGTTGGATCAATGCCTAGTTTCTGCCATATTGGTTTCCAATTTTTCCAGCAATTTTTTATCAAACAGTAGTTCTTATAAAAGCTGGGATCTTTGGGTTTTCAAAGACTAAGGTTGCTTTTTGTTGACTGTTTTTCCTTGAACCTAACCTATTTTCTGATCAACAATCTATTCTTAGCCAATCAAATGTTTTGGCTGCTGCTCTATAATATAATTTTAGATCTGGTACAGCTAAGCCACCTTCATTTATTTTTTTCATTAATTCCTTGAAATTCTTTTTTTTCCATATGAACTTTGTTGTTATTTTTCTAGGTCATTAAAATGTGTTTTTGGAGTCTGATTGGTATAGGTAATAATGTTAGTTTGGTAATATTGTCATCTTTTATTATGTTGCTCGCCCTATCAAGAGCATTTAATATTTTTCAATTGGTTAGATCGGCAATTTGTGTGAAAAGTGGTCTGTAATTTTGCTCATAAGTTTCTGATTTTCCTTGGCGAAGGGTTCTAAATATTTTTTTCAGTAGTTACTTTTGGAATTTCTCTTTGAACTCTGACTGTTGGATTTTGTTAGTGATATAAAGAATGCTGGATGGGTTTTTTATAACCAGCAACTTTGCTAAAGTTGTGGATTATTTCTAATTTTAACAGTCTCGGGGTTCTCTAAGTATACCATCATGTTCATCGGCAAGAGTGATAATTGGTTTTCCCTTGTATTCTTATTCCTTTAATCTTTCTCAGCTCTTATTTTATAGCTAGCGTTTCTAATACAATAAAATAGTAACGGTGATGGGAAATTGTTTCACTCGATCTTATTGGGTGGTTGGTTTGTCTCCATTACAATGTGTACTGATGGTTTAATACATGCTGCGATTATTTAAGGAAAAGTCCATTTATTCCTAACTCTCAAGTGTTTTTAATAGGAATGGATGTTGGATTTTATCAAATGCTTTCTTATCTATTGAGATGATCATTGGTTTTGTATTTGGTTATTAACAGGCCAATTATATTGATAGTTTTTCCTAATATTGGCCAACTCATTCCTGGTATAAATCCTATTGATTGAGTGTATTATCTTGGAGATGATTTTCTGTAGTCTTTTGTTAATATCTTATTTAAGATTTTAGATCTATATTCTTGGGAGATTGGTCTATAATTTTCTTTCTCTGTTTCAGCCTACCTGGTTTAGGTATCAGTACCATGTCTGTGTCTTGAAGAATTTGGTAGGACTCCTTCTTCCCTATTTTATCAAATAATTATATAGCATTGGGCAATTTTCTTTAAATGTTTGGTAAAATTCACTTAAATCCTCTGGTCCTGGGATTTTTCTTAGGGAGTTGTTTGTTGCTTTTTCTTTTTCTGAAATGGAATATTCAAGCAATTTCTTCCTCCTCTGTTAGTCTGGGAAGTCTGTATTTTTGGAGGTGTCATCCATTTCACTTAGGTTATCAAATTTATTGGCATAAAGTTAGCAAAATAACTCCTTATTATTTCTTAATTTCCTCTTATTGGTGGAAAGTTCTCCTTTTCATTTTTAAGACTAATTTCATTTCCTCCCTCCTTTTTCTAATCGGGATTTACCAAAGGCTTTCTATTTTATTGGCTTTTTCATAGAACCAACTCTTAGTTTTTAATTAGTTCAATAGTTTTTTTACTTTCAATATTTTTAATTTCTCTTTTAATTTTAGAATTTCCAATTTAGTATTTGATTGGGGCTTTTTAATTTTGGTCTTTTTAGTTTTTTGTTAGGCCAATTCATTAATCTTTTCTTTCTCTGTTTTATTCAAGTAGCCTCTAATGATATAAATTCCTTTTATTACCTTTGGCTGCATCCCAAATTTTGGTATGATGTCATCATTGTTATCTTGATTGAATTATTAATTTATCATAATTTGCTGCTTCACCCAATCATTCTTTAAGATGAATTGTTTAGTTCCAATTCTTTTTGGTCTATTTCCCCTAACTTTTTTGTTGAATGTGGTTTTATTGCATCATGATCTGAAAAGGCTTTATTTCTCTTTCTTGCATTTAATTTGAGGTCTTTATGTTAAATTTCAATTTTTGAATGGTTCATGGACTGCTGAGAAAAGTTTTCCTTTCTATCTCATTCAATTTTCTCCAAAGATCAATACCTAATTTTTATTTCTATTTACTTCTTTAATTTTTCTTATTTGCTTTGTGGTTGATTTGTCTTAATTCTGAAGTTGCAAGGTTGGATCTCCTACTATTACAGTTTTGTTGTCTTTCTTCTTGCATCTCTTAACTTCTCCTTTAGGAAGTTGGTGCCATCCACTTGGTGCATATATTTAATATTGATATTGCTTCGTTGTTTATGCTACCCTTTGGGATGTAGTTTCCTTCCTCATCTCTTTTAATTAGATCAATTTTACTTTTGGCTTGATCTAGAGATATGGCTACCCTGATTTTTTGACTTCACCTGAAGCATAATAGATTTTGTCAGCCTTTTACCTTTATATATGTATCTCCCTGCTTTAATGTGTTTCTCTAAAACATATTGTAGGGTTCTGACTTTTGATCAGTCTTTCTTGCCTCCTTTTTATGGGAGTTCATCCCATTCATTTATGGTTAGATTACAAATCTGTATTTCCTGCATCTGATAACCCAGATTATGCTTTTTATTCTTGCCTCCCCGACCCTCTTTCCCCTTTTAATTATGTCCCTCTTGTTCCGATACTTATCCTCTTTATAATCCCTCCCTCCCCCTTTGAGTCTTTCCCTTCCTTCCTCATTCTTTTCTTTTCCTTTTCTCTCCCCGTTTTTAATGAAGGCGAGAGAATTTTTCTAAAACAAATGTCAATTATTTTTTCTTTTGGCCAACTCTGATGAGAGTAGATTCAAATTTCTCCCCTCTCTAAATTCCCTCAGATATGATGTTTCCTTTGCCTCTTTGTGGGGATGTGGTTTCCTTTTTATCCTCCTTCCACCTTATTCTGCATCATCCTTTTCCATATCACTTCCTTTTTTGTTATATCAGTACAAATCAAATTTAATATATTCTTTTTGTATATCCAAAGAAATACAATTATCAAGTAATTTTTCCTTCTTGATTTCTAGTTGGGAATCAAATTTTTGTTTTAGTTCTGGTTTTTCTTCAGAAACAAATGGAATTCATTTGTTTTCATTAAATGCCATCTTCTTCATGGAAGAAAATGCTACTTAGCTGGGTAGTTTTTCTTGGCTCATCCCAAGTTCTTGTGCCTTTTCGGAATATCATATTCCAGGCCCTTCTTTCCTTTAATGTAGAGGCAGCCAGATCTTGGGTGATCTTTTTGTGGCACCTCGGTTTTAAATGTTTTTTTTGTTTTTTTTTTTTTGCTGTCAAATTTTTCCTTAACTGATAGTTCTGAAATTTTGCCACAATATTCCTTGGGGTTTTTTTTTTGGGTTTTTTCAGAAGGTGTTCGATGAATTCTTTCAATGCCTATTTACCTTCGTTCTATTACATCTGGGCAGTTCTCTTTGATGATTTCTTGTAAAATAGTATTAGGCTCTTTTTTTCATCATGGTTTTCAGAAAGTCCAATAATCCTTAGATTATCTGTGCTAGATCTATTTTCCAAGTTTCCGTTTTTGCAAGTAGATAATTCATGGTTTTCCAGTTTGTCATTTTTTGTTTTTGTTGACTGATTCTTGCTGTCTAATGAATCATTAGTTTCTTTGTTCAGTTCTAATTTTTAAAATTATTTTCTTCATTAGCTTTTTACTTCTTTCTGTATATGTCCAATTGAGTTTTAAATGTATTGTTTTGGTCTGTGGAATTTTTTTCCATTTCACTAATTTTTTTTTTTTTTTAGTGAATTATTTCTTTTCCAATTCACAGATCCTACTTTCTTCCGTGTTCTTTGTCTTTTCAATTCCACGATCCTACTTTTCTTTGAGTCTTTTCTTTTCCAATTCATAAATCCTACTTTCTAGTGAATTCTTTATTTTTCCAATTCACAATTTCTTACTTTCTAGATTTTTTACTTTTTCCAATTCGTATTTCAGGAAGTTGTTGCTCTCTTGTAAGGCTTCTCTTTCCTTTCCCCATTTATCTTCTAACTCTCTTTTGAGACTTTTAATGGTCTCTTCTAGAGCATCATGTAAAGGAGGACAGTCGATGCATGTTTGCTGTTTGAGGTCTCTTCAGGTTTGCTGACCTGCTCTTTTTCTGCATAAAAGCTGTCGATTTCTTTTCATCTTTTTATTCATGTTTTAAAGCCTTTAGGGTAGGTCTCCTAGGAGGGGTTACCAGCTTCCTCTTGCAGGCAGGGAAAGATGTAAACCGATTTCGCTCGAGGTTTGGGGTGCTCTGGTGAGAGTTTCCCTTCCCCCAAAAGGAGAAGTGGATTCGCATGGCCGAGATATCAAAGTGCCCAGTTGCTGAGTGGGTTAGCGTGCCCTCGGCTAGAGACAGGGTGAAAGTGTCACTGCCCCAGGCCGGAGCCTCGTGGGACTGTGAGTATTAGCAGCTGACCGCAGACCGCCAGTAACTCTGCCCCAGTGTCTCTGCCCAATGCAAATCGGCCCTGGAAAAGCTCTATGGCCCCAAGCCGAGCTCCCCACTGTGCAGATTGGAGGCTAACCCGGGCTGCGTCCTCCTGCCATGCAGGATCACAACTGCCCCAAGGAAAAGCCCTTACTGCGGGTTGGGGCTGTGCGCTTGTGCTGAGATCTGTGCTTTCACCCTCGGTTTGAGACTCTCCTCGGAACCTAATTTCTCTCCCCGTCTGCGCCGATCTCCCCCCTGGCCCCAGAACCAACCTTTTTTGGTGAGACTGCAGATTTTCTTCGGCCGGTGAGTTGTTCTACTTCTTATCTTTACGAATTGTAGCAGTCAAGACTATTTTTGAGGCTCGATATAATATTGATAAAGAGGGTAAGAGAAGAGCTTAGAAAGTCGTGTGTGTCTTCTCCGCCATCTTGGCTCCGCCCCCTTTTACCATATAAATTTATATAGTCTCACAGGGAAAAGGAGAAAGGAGGAAGAAGACAAAAAGGAAAAAGAACAGGAGGAGGAGGAAGAGGAGAAAGAGAAAGAGGAGGAGGAGAAGAGGAAGGAGAAAGAGAAGAAGAAAAGGAGAAGAGGAAAAAGAAGGAGGAGGAGGAGGAAAAAGAGGAAGAAAGAAGAGGAAGAAGGAAGGAAGAAGAAAGTAAAGGAGAGAGAGAGAAGTGAAGAGAGAGGGAAAACAAGAATTTCAGATGTGGAGGACAGCCAGAGAGAATACCTGGAGCCAAGAGACAGAGTGTCTTATTTGTGGAATAGCCAGGAGTCCAGTATCACTGGATGAGAAAATATGAGCTGAAAACTAAGGTATAAGACTGAGAAATTAGAAGAATTAGAAGAAATTAGAAGAATTAGAAGAAAACTGAACATTTTGTACAAATAAATTTTTCCATTTTTTTTTTTTCAAATCACAATTATATTTTTTTGTCTTCTGTCCTAGTTCTGGTTCTGCTTATAGATTCATCTGTTGTTACAGATTGCTAGGTTATTCTGCAATAAATAAATAAATAAATACATAACAACACAAGTTTGCTTTAAAAAGAAGAAAATTCTTTTACTTCGAAATGTGACTTTTGTCAGTTGAGAGAGGGAGATTAATTTTTTTTTGTTTCTTTGTTTGTAAAAAAATAATTTTTTTTGATGAGTGACAGAAAGGATTCTAAGTATTTTTTAAATTGTTTTGAAAGGACCCACAATTCTGTATTGTGAGATCAAGAAGAAAGTTGCTACTTTTATTTCCCTACTATTTATATCTAAATTCCTAGAACAAATCAAATTAACAACTTTAAAAACTATCTGCTAATTTGGGATTTTGTTTTGTTTTTAATATATAAACTTTGGGTAAATTACTCAGGCCTTTAAACTTATTTTCCTCATCTGTTTCTTAAAAATGGACTAGAACCTTACTAGCTCATGATTT
Source organism: Sarcophilus harrisii (assembly GCF_902635505.1). Taxonomy (NCBI): domain Eukaryota; kingdom Metazoa; phylum Chordata; class Mammalia; order Dasyuromorphia; family Dasyuridae; genus Sarcophilus; species Sarcophilus harrisii. Next base: position 42,453,638 of record NC_045429.1, on the reverse strand, counting down.
TATAGATTTATAGATTAGGAAACATGATGATGATGATGATCTATAATAATAATAATAATCACTAACAATTACCTGGCATTTTGAAGTTTCCAAAATATTTTGCCAATATCTAATTTGGGATCACAAGAACTTGGTAGGTTGGTTCTATTCTTACTTTACAGAAGGGAAAGCTAAGGCTGAGGGAGGTTGGGTGACTGCCCAGAGGCAATTAAATAAATGATTTTTAATTAATTAATTAATTAATAAGTGTCTGAGCCTGGATTTGAACTAAAATTGCAGAACAAAACTTGACTACATATAGTACTCTGTCCACCACAATTAGCTACATCTGCCATCTAGCAAGAATTAGTTGGAACTACCTCCAACAATTTTAGATTAGATTATTATACAGACTCTTGTTTATTTGTTTATTTGAGGGGTATGTAGAAAAAAAGGTAATGAACACAAGGAACCTGACTAAAAAAGAAGTTCAAAAAGAACATGATTTTTAGGGTTTATTGGACAGAGTGACTAGAAGTATGATTAGATTAGAAATAATAACTTAGTGGATCAATCTTGGAAATATATATAATTGTACAAGGGCAATTTCAATTTTGAAATAGTAAAGATGGGATCCATCATTTAATAAGACTTTTTGAAAGTTTCTTGTTCCCTGCTGACTTCCCTCATCAAAGATATCCTCATCTCACTTATGGAGCTACCAAAAAGATTTTGTATGGAAGAAATTAAAACCATTTCCTGTCATATGAAAAGAATGCTCTAAATAACTGTTGATCAGAGAAATGCAGATTAAGACAACTCCGAGGTACTACTACACACCTCTCAGATTGGCTAACATGAGAGAAAAAGATGGTGATAAATGTTGGAAGGGATGTGAAAAAATTGGGACACTGATACTTTGCTGTTGGAGTTGTGAACTGATCCAACCATTCTAGAGAGTAATTTGGAACTCTGTCCAAAGGGATAATTAAACTCCATATACCTCTTGATCTACCAGTGTCTCTCCTGGGCCTGTATAGCAAAGAGATCATAAAAAAGGGGAAAGGACCCACATGTTCCAAAATGTTTGTAGCAGCCCTTTTTGTAGTGACAAGGAACTGGAAACTTAGTGGATGCCCATCATTTGGAAAATGGCTGAATAAGTTCTGGTATGAATGTTATGAAATATTGGTGTTTTATAAGAAAATATCAGCAGGAAGGCCTGGAGATACTACATGAACTGATGCTAAGTGAAGTGAATAGAACCATTGTACACATCAAGATTATGTGTTGATCAATTCTGATGGATGTGGCTCTTGTCAACAATGAGGTGATACAGGTCAGTTCCACTGATCTTGTTATATAAAGAACCATCTTCATCCAGAAAAAGGACTATTGTGACAGAATGCGTATTTCAACATATTTTTCCACCTTTTTAGTGTTTGCTTGCTTGTTTTTTTTCTCATTTTTTTTCTTTTTGATATGATTTTTCTTGCATGTCATGATAAATGTGAATATATGTATAGATGAATTGCATATGTTTAACATATTAGATTATTTGCTTTCTGGGGGACAGGGCAGGGAAGGGAGGGAGAAAATTTGGAACACAAGGTTTTGCAAGGATGAATGTTGAAAACTATCTTTGCACATGTTTTGAAAATAAAAAAGCTATTATTTAAAAGAAATAAAAATATTTTGTATGGTTAAGAAAGTAGACATATGGGTCAGTAATTTCTGAGGTTCTCTCAGTCACTTTTTTGGGGGAATAAGGGAGAGTGAAATCAATAAAATCTGAAGTTCTCCCACACCTTTTGTATCTTCCTGTCATTTAATTTTCTTGATGTCTCCACAATTGTATTATATCCAGCAGGCTCTTGTCTTTTGTGTACTTGCTCCAAAATGTTAGCTTTTCTCATCATTGTTCCCTTTGGTATTACTTCTATTTCTTCCATAATTATCTCAGGACCTGAAATATTAAGTTCAAGATTGGTATTTCCCACTATCCTAGATGGAAAAACATTTTTGCTATATTTTTGCAAATCTTTTCCACTTTTCTTGTCTGTAGTTCTCTTCTTATTTTCTTTCTTAAATGACTTTAAGATGACTTTGCCTAGTTGGTTATCTTGCCAAGCTTTCTTTAGACTAGTTTGACTATGTACCATTTCTCTCTGTTTCATGAAATGCTGCTCTTATAATTTTTGTCACCCTTAATAAAATTTTATAAATAAGTTTATATTCTAATCCAGTGATGTCTTTGGCAGTCATCTCTCTCCCTTTTTGGCATAATTCAAATATACCCTAAGATATTTTCAGGGTTCTTTTGAACTCCTTATTGTAACAATTAATTTACCTTGATTTAACTTCTGGATCAAATTATTATAGTCTGTGTCAATATAATTTCTGTTATCCATTTTCATTGCAGTTTATTTTAATAAATCAGGTTTAAATCTTCTTAATTATGCACCATATCTTCTTCTCGTTGCATTTATTCTTTCTTTTCTGCATTTATATATTATAAATTCTGATCTTATCTCTGATATGTCAGTGGTCTTATGTAAAGACAGATGATTCCCACATACATAATAAAATTTCCTTGTCTATTATATTTGTATGTATACATATATATATATATATATATGTGTGTGTGTGTGTATGTGTGTGTATATATATATATATATATAAATTTGGGAGCTAAATAGTTTTTCTAAAGGCTGAGCCAATTTACTTTTTGTCCTGTGTAGTTTTAATTTGGCATTTCTTGAAACATAGTTCTGAAAAAAAAGTTTTTTTTTTTCCCCAAAGGAGTCCAATGGACCAACCCATAGTGTTTCAAATTGACCTACTTAATGATGCATTTAAACTGAAATTACTCTGGTTTTCACTGAATGGCCAATAATATAGCCCCAGCAAAAGCTTTGGTGGCACATTGTTTAAGTTTTGATGTCTTAGAATGAGTGTAAATACCATTTTGTTTTCTTTTCTGAGCAGAAATGTTGAGTGTCTTGCCCTCTTAAGATTGATATTTTTATGATGATAAATTATGACATATTTTGTCTCAATTCTTAACTAGTCTTTGGTCAATGAATGGACATTGCTCAGTCAAACTGGAAAGTCTTAATTTAGAAACATCAAGTACATCCTCATCATCCCAGGCCAATGCAAGTCATCTTGACTTCTGTCTTGCCTCTTGTTCTGGAGGAGAGAGTAAAGCTGACAATTAGACTTTGAATAATTCTGCCTCACTTAAATCCAATTCATTAGACATCAACCTCATAATGACAGTGATGTTCTTAAGAATTAACAAGTCACATAACTGAAAAGTTAAATGACTAGCCTCAAGTCATATGGCCAGTAAGAGTTGAGTTCAGGACACATACCCAGGTGATCCTGACTTTGAGCCTATCCCTCTGTCTTATATAAGAAGTATCAAACTTGAAGGTCATGGTATGTCTCCCGAAATAGAATAAATTGTAATTGGGTAGTATATAAAAATAGATTTGTGTTTTTCTAAGTCAATGTATGGCTAGCAAAGATCCATTTATGTTTCATTTTGACACCACTGAATTCCACTTTACCTTCTCAAGAAAAATGATGATTTTAAAAATATGTACCTCTTAGAAAGAAGTTCCAGATAATTTAAAGAATTTTGCATTTTACCACTGGCAACCCAATCTATCCTCTCCTTCCTATTGAAGCAAATGTCAAATTTGTCTATCTGATTTGTTTGCCAGTATCTAAATACCAATAGAAATATTTTATGAGCTATTCATCTATCTACACATTATTGTCCAGAGCTATGGTCTTCCAAAATTATGATTACTACATGATCTACCACTATTTAGGAAGAAAATAACTCAAATTTCTATTTCTATTTATTTCATTCACAATTTTAAAAATTGAGCTTTCCTCCAATATGCGAGAAATACTATATCAACTATGACTTTTACACCAATTTTTTCCTAGTTTGCCAACCACTAATTATTACTGTAGTAATCGCATTATTAGATTAGTATCAAAAACTTCTGAAAATTGACTCATAAGAGCCAAAATTTAATTTCCTCTGATGACTCACTAAGCAGATTAAACCACAAAAGAAAAAAACATGTCTCTTAAAATTTAACACATATAGAAAGGTATTTTTTGTCAAATTTTATCTTATTCTTTGCTTTTTTTACATTAATTACTTTGATACTATTGATCTTTTCTTTTCCAGGTAAATTTTATAATTTTTTCTAGTTCTATAACAATATTTTGGTAGTTTGGTTGGTATGGCACTGAACAAGTACACTAATTTAGGTAGAATTGTCATTTTTATTATATTAGCTCAACCTATTCATGAGGGATTGATGTTTTTCTAATTGTTTAGATCTGACTTTGTATAAAAAAGTTTTTTTTGTTTTGTTTTGTTTTGTTTTTGTAATTTCATTCATATAGTTCCTGGCTTTGTTTTTGTAGGTAGACACCCAAATATTTTATTTTGCCTATAGTAATTTTAAATGGAATATCTTTTTCTATCTCCTGCTGCTGGGCTTTGTTAATAAAATATAGAAATGCTGATGAGATTTTTGTGGGCTTATTTTATATCCTGAAATTTGGCTAAAGCTATTGATTGTTTCAAGTAGATTTTTGGTTGATTCCCTAAGTAAACCATCATATCATCTGCAAAGAGTGATAGTTTTATCTCCTAATTTTCTTCTCTAATTCCTTTAATTTCTTTTTCTTTTCTAGAGCTAAAGCCAACATTTCTACTACAATTTTGAATAATAGTGGTGATAATGGGCATCTTTGTTTCACCCCTGTCTTATTGGGAATGCATACAACTTCTCACCATTACAAATAATGATTGCTGTTGGTTTTAGACAGATGCTGCTTATCATTTTAAGGAAAACTCCATTTATTCTTATATTCTCTAGTGTTTTTCATAGGAATACAAACTGTATTCTTTCAAAAACTTTTTCTTCATCTATTGAGATTATCATGTGATTTCTGTTACTTTTGTTTTTGATATGGTAAATGCTGCCAGTAGTTTTCTTTATATGAACCAGCCTTACATTCCTGGTATAAATCTCATTTGTCATAATAAATTATCTTGCTGATAAGTTCTTGTAATCTCTTTTCTAAGATTTTGTTTACTATTTTTGCATTAATATTCATTAGGGAGATTGGTTTATGATTTTCTTTTTCTGTCTTAGAACTTACTGGTTTAGGTATCAGCATCATATTTGTGTCACAGAAGGAATTTGACAGCACTCTTTCTTTGCCTATTTTTCCAAATAATTGATATATTGGAATTTTTTTTTACTTATTTAATAGAATTCATTTATAAATGCATCTTCTTCTGGAGATTTTTTTCTTAGGGAATTCATTGATGCCTTACTCAATATCTTTTTTTTTTCCTGAAATGGGTTATTTAAGTAATATATTTCCTTTTCTGCTAATCTGTGCAGTTCATATGTTTCTAAAAGTTCATTCATTTCAGTTAGATTGCCAGATTGGTTAGCATACAGTTAGACAAAATAGCTCCCAGTTCATTGCTTTAATTTCTTCTTTATTGGTGGTAAGTCTATCCTTTTCATTTTTGATGCTGGTAATTTGTTTTGTTTTGTTTTTCCTTCCAATCAAATTAGCCAAAGATGTATGTATTTTTGTTTATTTATGTATTTGTTTGTTTTTGCTGAGGCAATTGGGGTTAAGTAACTTGCCCAGAGTCACACAGCTAGGAAGTGTTAAGTGTTTGAGAACAGATTTGAACTCAGATCCTTCTGACTTCAGGGTTGGCGCTCTATCCACTGTGTTACCTACCTGCCCTTTTGTTGTTGTTGTTGTTTAATAAAAACAACTCTTAGTTATATTAACTAGTTCAATAGTTTTCATAGTTTCAATTTAATTAATGTCATCTTTAATTTTCAGATTTTCTGACTTATATTTAATTTTTGAATTTAATTAACTAATTTTTATTGAAGCTCCCAAATCCTGGGTAATCCTGACTGTATTTCTTTGATATATTTTAATTTTTTTTTTTCTGATAGCCTGCAGTATATTTTTTCATGAGATTATAGTTCTGGAGTTTTACAAGAATGTTTCTAGGGATGATCCTTGTGGGTTCTCTTTCCAGAGTATATTGATGTATTATTTCAATGACTATTTTGCACTCAGGTTCTAGTCTATCAGGGCAATTTTCCTTGATGATCTCTTGAAAGTTTGCTATCCAAATTATTTGCTTTTATTTTGACTATGGTCCTCAAGTAGACCAATATTTTTTATACTGTCTCTCCTGAGTCTGTTTTAAGGTCAGCTGTTTTTCCAATGAGATATTTCCTTCCATTTTTTTCATTCTTTTGTTTGATTCTTGATGCCTTAGTCATTAGTTTACATTTCTTGGTTCTAGTTTTCCTTCCTTCCTTCCTTCCTTTTTTCCTTCCTTCCTTCCTTCCATCCATTCTTTGTTCCTTCTTTTTTTCCTGTTTTGTGAGTTTTAAGGTTGAGTTCTGCTCTTGGCATACAGGAAGTGCTTTGTCAAGCTTCTTGTGCAGCTCTGAGATTTGGCTTTGAACACAGATTCTCCTTGTGCTTGGTATTTTGCTCACAGCAAGAGGTAGCTCTATCTAGCCTTTTCTGCTGCTGCCTAGTTTCCCAGGCTGGTGATTTGCCTTCTCCCCTGGAACTGGAGGCTGGCCCACTGCTCTATTCTGCTATTGAGATAGGACTGAGTGTCACAGTTGCTGATCTCGTGTGATTTAGACTCTTTCACTGGCTTTCCTGTATACTCTGTGAGCTGTGTTGAGCACCCTTTTACCCCAGTGAGAGTGAGTTTTCTTGAAGTTCTTCCAAGCTATTTTGAACTGTAGTTTCATTTCAACTTTTCATAGCCTGTCATTCCAGATTCTGTTCAGATGTTTGATTTCATATGATTTTGAAGGGAATGTAGAAAGCCAAGTAGCTTCCTGGCTTCACTCTACCATCTTGGATCTGCCCCCTACACACCCTGGCATTATTTTATGGCTCAATTTTGAATGGTGTCTTGTATATAGCAGGTGCTTAATAAATGTTTTGAATTAGGTTGTAGTGTATTAAATGCTTGGACATCCCACACCCTCTACCTCCTATTAGTTTTCTAGACTGGAGAAGTATCTTCCTGACATCTTTCATTCTTTCCTTTGATGCAGGTATTACACCGGTAAAGGCTTTCCTCACCATACTGGACTTTCGCACTGAACTCAACATTAAGCTCACTACTTTGTCTTCCCCTGCTCCTCTCAATCTTCTACTCAGCTGTGGAACTGATCTCTTAGATTCAGGTCTGTCCATGTCATCCAAATAAACTTCAGTGGCTCCCTATTTTCCCCAAAATAAAACTTAAAGTTCTGTATTTGGTTTGTAGGAATGCTCATCACTTGTCGACTTACTACTTTCCAAATCATTTATGTACTCTTCCATCTGATAGCAAGATGGTGCAATGGTTAGAGTATCAGGCCTGGAGTTATGAAGACTTGAGTTCAAATCTTACTAGCTATATGATCCTGATCAAGTAACTTAATCCTGTTTGCCTCAGTTTCTCCATCTGTATAATTAACTGGAAAAAGAAATGGCAAACCATACTAATATCTTTGCCAAGAAAAGCCCAAGAAGAGTCAGACATCATGATGGAAATGCTTTCTACCTTTGAAGAAAGTATTCTTTGATCTGCACGCGGATTATATAGTTCTAGTTCCACTTTTTTCATCTTTATCATTTTATCCTTTTTTTTTTTTGATTCTTCTGTCAGAACACAAGTAATATGGAAATACATTTAATATGATTGTACCTGTGTAACCTATATGAGATTGCTTACTATTTTGGGGAAGGAAGAGCAGAAAGGGGGAGGGAAAAAATGGAAATCAAAATATTACAAAAGTAAATGTTGAAAACTAATAAATAAAATTTTAAAATAAGCACTTATTAATCCCCTTTTATAAAAGAAGAAAGAAAGAAGACATGACTGAAATGCCTCTGGCCTCTTTGATGTTCCTCAACTCCAGGAATTTTCATAGGCTCCACAAGAAGGTCCATTAGATAGAAAAGAAGCCCATTAGAAATGGAATGTGTACTGACATTAATGTAGCACTTAGATCAAAAGTATTTAAGAAGTGAAAATAACTGAATTCAGTCATTCTATTCCTCTGTCATATTGAATAGCTTCATTCATTTATATACTCACTCATTCATTCATTCAACTAAACTTTATTCAATGTATAATAGGAAATGTTAAGAAGTATTCAAAAATATATAAGAACATGCTCCTTCCTTTCAGAGATTTCTAGAGACGTTCTAGTGTTTCAATCATATTATTCAGCTTTTTACAGTTTTATATTTTATTCATTGACCTAGCATCTGGAATATCAAAATATCATTTTGTCTACGTTAAAAAGTCCTATGTAATCAAAATTTTGCTCATCAAATATTTAGAATAGGTTGATTATTTTGTGTTCTTTTAAAAAAAATCATTGAATCAATCAATTACTTCAGTAAAATACAAATATAGTCACAGATAAGACAAAAGATTTTCCATAAAGTACTTGCAGGCCACTGTTATACATCAGTTGCTTAATCTGCCTGAATAAAGAAATAAGCTGTTTTCACAAAGTTTCAGTATTTTTTCACATCAAGTCAATTGTTTTTTTATCAATTTAACATTCACAAAACATTCAAATATATGGGTTGTTTGGATTTTTCTGATTCTTATCCAACTCGATGACTCGATTTGGGTTTTCTTGGCAAAGATACTTTACCATTTCTTTTTCCAACTCATTTTACAAATTAGGAAATTAAGGCAACTAGAAGTGACTTCCTCAAGATTGTAAATATCTGGATAGTCATGAGGTAATTTTAAACTCTAGACAAATAAAAAACTCCAAATAAAAGATAATGACAAAGAAAAAGGAGAGCTTATGAAAATATGTAGCTAGATTTAAAACTTTTAGGGATGTGCATATATTCAAAATCAAAATATCACAGAAATTCAAAGTTTTAAGGGACTTTGGCAATTATTATGTTCATGCCATTCCCAAATGAGAATTTTTTTCTTCAAGATTCTCAATTACCATCCAGCCTTTGCTTATAGACAACCGGGGAGGAGGAACCCACTAATGGGAGGAGAAACCCACTAATGAGAAGAGGCAGTCCATCCCACTTGGAGACAGCTCTGGTTGTTTAGAAGGTGTTTTGCTGGTGCTGGTGGTATTGTTTTTGTCCCCGATTTCAAACTGAAATGTGCTTTTGGGGAATGTCCACATTTCCCCTAGATTTGTCTTCTGGATCCAAACAAAATATGTCAGTTCCATCCTCCACTTCAGAGCTCTTTACATACTTGAAGACAGATGCTCCCCTGAGTCTCCTTTTCTCCAGACTAAACATCCTCAGAACCTTGTACTGATTCCCATATGCCTGAATTCAAGATCATTCTCCATTTTGTTTGTCCTTTTTTGGATTTATTCCAGCCAGCCATTGTCTTTTCTAAAATATTTCATCAAATAAATAAAGAGAATATATTCTAGGTTTGTTCTGATCAAAGTTGATTTAATTCACAGTTTAAATTCCATATACCTAACATTTCCCCCTTCCTGTTTAAGTAAATAACATCCATAAATTTTAAATTATTGATGCCTAATAGTTCTGTTTTTGTCTGCTACATACTCTCAGTGTGGTCCTACAATCACTTAACCTCTCAATTCTCTAGGAAATTCTCTAATAAAAGAAGCTGCAAAGATACTTAGCTTCATTTTTAGTAGAAGCTACCCTATCTGGGACTTCCCTCTATTCATGCTAGTACAGATCCAGCCACTATCCCTATGTCTGAGTCCTGAATGTTTTCTGAGAGCATTCGAGGGAAACTAAGTTTCATAAACCAAATCCAAGTTCACGAGAAGTATAATGGTATAGTGGAAAGGACACTGGATTGGGAATAATGAGTAAAAAGAATGGATGGATGGATAGATGAAAAAGCATTTATTAATATATGTATTACTTTTTAAAAAGTGATATCTTAAGTACTCAATCTGTGCCAAACTATCCTATGTGTTGAAGCTATAAAGAGCAAGATATATCTGCTTTCATGGAGCTCATATTCTAATTGAGGAAGATCACACATAATAGAAATTTCAGCTTCAGGGAGGAAGAAAAGGCCTAGAAAGCATTTGGAAGCAGCTAAAAAAAAGGTATCTAGTACCAAGACTCGTGAATTATGTCACAAGATCAGGTGATAGTGCCACATTGTCAAGAACATAAAAGAAGGTCCAATAGTAATAGCAGCAAACATTAGGATACAATATTCAAACAAATGGCAAAGCCTCAGATCCTCTCTCACACAAAAGAAGTGCTTAAAAAGACTTGAGGTACTTTACCAACTTTTCTATATATTAATTCTTCATCTTTGGAGAAGTCACTTTTCTAGATCTCAACTCCCTATTTTAGAAGGTAAAATAATAAAATGAAATAAGATACTTTGAATTATATATTCTTTAGGGTTCTTCCCCATCCCTGAAATTTCTGGGGGGGAAACAAAATTTCCTTATAGACTTAGACAAATTGTTTTATGCCTTTGGACCTCAGTTTCCTCTTCTGTAAAACTGATGGGGTTCAACTGGATGATTTCTAAGGACTACTTTGTTTATGAATTTGTGATTTCATTTACATAAGATATTCCCCCTGAGGAAATTCACCAAAGCAGATAACCAATTGTTCTGCAACTTATTGACTACTGAGTGAGTTAAACAAAGATTTCAGATTTTTATACAGTCAGATTATAGTAGTAACAAGATTATAACTTCAAGGCAGTGTGCAATACTATTTCTCAAAGAGGCATAAAAAGTCTATGACCTATTTGATACTGAGTTTTTAAATAGTAGGTATAGACTAACATTCTGTCCCTCTCTTTTCACCCCCATTTAGCCCTCCAAGGATTTGTAATAATAGCTCTATCATACTAGGAATCAGTAATCACATTTGCAATAATTATAATAGCAGTTCTCACTAATCTTCTATTGTAGATATGGGGGGAAGTGGGAAAATTCAGCCAAATCTTTTGTGGCAACAGTGTTATAATAAATAAAGAACTAGTCTCAGTGTCAGAAAGATCTGAGTTCAGATCCTTCTGTTTTTGAAATATACTTCAAGTGACACTACCAAAGTCATTTAATTATCAGTGTCCTAGGCAAGTCTTTTCAAATTACATGACTTTTAGAGAAATAAACAACATCCAGAAAAGCCCTATAACAATAAAATCAGAAGACTAGATCCTTTCCTTTTCCATTACTTGGATAAATATTACTTGAATAGCAACCTTAGCCTGAGCAAGATAAATTATTAATACCTATACCAATGGGAAAATATGGCAGATCTTTCCTGCCAATACATAGCCATAATAAATCTATGTGGAAAGCAGCCATCTTGGATTCAAAAGAATTTATGACTCTCAGCCTAGGACAGGAAAGTGTTGACCTTCAAACTGAGACTATGTAGGTGTTATAAATAAATTAGAGAGGAATTAATTTGACCTAGAAATTCATCATTAGTGGTTATTATTCTGCTATATTCATAGAAAGCCAGCTAGATTTGGAGAAAGAAAACTTGGGTCCACATTCTTAGCTGGACTCCTTATGATCTATGTGACTTTGAAAAATTTCTCATTTCCATATCTCTCTAAACCTCAGTTTCCTCCTTTGTAAAATGAGATGATTGAACTATGATTCCATTTCTTTTAAAATAGTATCAATAACTTCTATTACACTACATATAGTTAATCAGAGAAATTGCTAAACAGTCAGAATATCTTGGATCTGTTCTTCAATGCTTCCTTTAATATAATGTCTGGTCTTGCCTCTCTGATTCATCTCAATCTAATCTAAAGAGGGTTAGATTACTTAAAAGTTCAATTTAATAGTTTTTTATATTTTATTTGTTTTAATATTTAATAATCTACTGAGGCACTGTTCTAGAGATTGGAGACATAAAAAGAATAGTTCCTACTTTCTAGGAGCTTATATTCTACTATAGCAGAGAAGTACATAATGGGAGCCCACCCACTTCTGTTACTATCTATGTTAATGTAGACATCACAATCCCACTCTGAACCTCAAATTCTCATTTTTAAAACTAGGTAGTAGAACTAGATAACTTTTACAATCCTTTCAAGCTTTAAATCTATGAGCCTAAATTCCTAAATAGATATAGAACAAATAAAATTAAGGATGGAGGGAGCATGACAATTAGAGTGATCAAAGAAAGCCTTATGGATGAAGTGGTATCTGAATCAAGTCTCAAAGAAAGTCAAGGTTTCTGAGAGCAATTGTTTCATTGCATGGAAGGTGGAGGTATGGGACAGATTGTGGAAAATAGGTAGTTAATAAAAGAATGCCTGAAGGGTGATTTTCAATCCTTGAAGAGCAGTCTAATATATATGCCAAAGTATTTTTATTTATGATGATATGGTGTCAAAGATATACAGCTGCGTTTGTTGAATTATTGGCATACCGGGAAAGTGTATCTAGGTCGATGGAGAGGGTTTTATTTTCCTCCAAATGCCTTTTATAAGAATTTTCTCTCTGCCTCTCAAAAGAATATATTTCAATTTCTGTGATTATTTCTCCCCCAAAAACCTCATCTTCATTATAAAAATGTCTCCAATGTCCCTCTTAAATATTACTTTTTCAGCATCTTTATCTACAATTACGATCCTCAAAAAGGATTTTTCTTGGTTACTTCATGTCTGTTCTCAGCCCCATATTATTCTGTCCTTTCCATTATATCCATGGAATATCTAGTCTATTTCATATAACAGAATGTGGGAGAGTTTAATTCAACAATTATTAATTATGTATTGTATGTAAGACACTGTGCAAGGTTCTGGGGTGAAAAGTCAGAAATAGGACACCTCTTCTTCAACAGCCACCATCTTGTGAACATATTATATTTCTCACTGTGTTCTTCATTATTTACACAATCACTGCTTCCACCTTTTTTTTCTCTTGCAAGGTTAGACAAGAAACATTGTTCCTCCTCATGTTCTCTCTAAAACTGAAAAATAAGGAAGATATTGTATTAGTCCACTTCTTTGCCTACCCAGCAATACCACAGTGATGTTCTCCCAACTATCATATTGTGAAGTTCATTGGAATGAGATGAGATTAGATCATGATTTCATTGTCACAGAAAGTTCCCAGGAAGAAAATAAATTCAGCAACTGTTTGACATCTCATGATCTCAGAAAGTTGCCTTAGATGCTTTAACAGCTTAAATCAGGAATTCTTAAACCTTTCTCACTTAGGACCCCTTTTGCCCAAGAAATTCTTACATGTCCTTACATGATATGTCTTACATGAAATTCTTACATGTATAAAATAGGCATACAAATAAAAAAATACTGACAATCAATCATAATTTCATGATCACCCACAAGTCATTTCAAGTTGAAATTATAAGTCTTTGATGTTACGAGGCTGCATCAAAGTCACAAGACTTTCAAGCCTTCTTATGACTTTGATAGATTTTCTATCTATCATACCATGTTCCATCTTTAAATTTAAACATTTCAATTATTTCAGCCTATTCCCATCCTCCTCATCATTTGCTATTAGTTTCAGGATAATTCTCCACTTGTCAAGATCAATAGATAATAAACATCACAAGTGGGAGTTGAACTCGGGTCCTCTGATTCCAGTACTAACCTTCTTTCTTCTATATCCCACTAACCACTTATGACAATTGTTTTCAAGTGTTTTAAAAGCTGCCATATGGAAGAAAGCTAACTCTTCTTGTCTTGGAGAGCAGAATTAAGAATAATGAGTAAGAATTATAAAGAAGTAAAATTAGGCTGGATATAAAGATACATTTCTGAACAATTAGAGGTATGAAACAGTTAAATAGACTGACTTAAGAAGTAGTTGACTCCCCCTCACTAGAGATTTCCAAACAAAGTCTGGATGACCTCTTCTCAGCTAGATAACAATGGGCATTCTTTCCCAGGAATGACTTGGACCAGGTGGCCAGTGATATAATTTCCAACTCTGAAATTCAACAATAATATGATTTTTAATGAAGAAAAAGATGTGTCCTTACCAGGAGCACAACCAATTCCAAGATTCTGGCAGAAAGGGAGTTTCACGGACACTGCATTAAGGACTCAGCACTAGCTGAGTAATAGGGTACTGTCCAAGAAACAGTCCCATTTGCCTCACTTGTGTTTTTGCAAATGAAAGTATATGTTTTTATGCCCAAGACTGTAATACTGGCTCATCTTTTGCCTCATTCTAACTAAGGTTTAGTGAGAAATATCTCCAATTCTCTGGGGTAACATCTCTAAATGGCAGTGGATATTCTGACTACTTTAACAGAATTAAGTCAGATTTTAACTTGATCTTACATTTTCTTGCTTATTTCACTAATGGAAGCTGTTTCAATAACTTTAAGATGGCTATAACAATCAATTGCTGATTCATTAATGAATAATTGATTTTAGTTTACTATGAGAAGTAATAATGTGTTAGATTTTAAGTAACAGTCAACCACAAAAACCTCTCCAATATATCCTCTCTTCCTTTCTCCCTTCCTTCCTGTTCCTGGGAAATAGTCCCGCTCTTCCCTTCTCTAGGACCTTGTCTCAATAATCTTCATTTTCTTGCATTTTCAATCTAATTCTCTCCCTAGCTCCTTTTATTCCATCTAGAAACATGATCCTATCTCTCCTTTTAAAGAAACAGAAACTCTTAACTCTCTCTTTCCTTTGGGCTATGATCTCATGTCTCTCAATTTTATTCCACAATCAGAATTATAGAAGGAACAGTATTTTCGCTGTATCTTCTTCCTTCATCACCAATTTTGTTCTCAATTCCTTGAAACTGACTCTACTTCTAGAAACTGTTCTCTTGAATATCATCAATGACATCATGACCTCCCAATTCTCTATTCAATTTTCAGCTCCCATCTTTTACAAACTTGGGAATTTTTGATATTGTTGACTATCTTCTCTTTCATTCTGTATTTCTTGGGGAATCTTTTGATCCCTCCAAATGTTATTTCTTTATCTTTTCTTTTTGATTCAGTTTGTGTTGGAATCTTTACAAAGTGTTAAGCCATTAGAGTTGATAGAGACAATAATTATCTAATTTGGCATGGTTCAATATGATTGATTTGATCTTAGAAGGAGATATTTTGGGCCAGAACTTGAAACAAGGTACTAAGTACAACTGATGGAAACAATGCTTGTGTTCACACCTTTAGAGAGCTCATAAGTATCTAAGTACTCAATGGAGTTCACATATTTGGGAGAATTCAGGGTTTAGAAAGAGATATCTGAATTCACATCTCCCTTAGGGCCAGAGAGCATGCTGGGAGATAGCCCACAATCCCATTCTCGGAGAAGTAGCATAAATATAGCTCCAGTAAGCCACTAGAGAGAGTTTTTCTTGGGAGCATTCCCGAGAGTCTGAGAGGAGCACTCTGGGAGGAAACCTACAAGTCCTATCTCCGAGGCAGAGAGGTTTCATTGCATCTTCTACCTTGGTGCTGGCTGGAGTCAGAAGGACAAACCTTTGGATTTGGAGACATTCGGAGGGAGCTCTTGGAACCAAGCAGAGCGATAGGCCTCTGAGCTAACTAGGCTATATTGAAGGACACAATAAAACATCTGAACTTTTATCACCTGGCTGTGTTTTGGAAAAGGAACACCCACAAATTTGCTCACTTTTTTGGCCATTTTCTTTTTTTGTTGTTGTTATTCTATTCCAAAACTAATAACCTCAGGATTTGCAGTCAGGTAGTACCTATCTTATAAAAGCATTTCTTTGAGAATCATCAAAGACATCCTCACTGAGGTCATTAGTGGGGAAAAATAAGCTTCCCAGGTGTCACTGCACAATAAAATCCATCTTTGCCATCAAGCAACTGGTTGAAATAACTTACAGAGAATTTCACTGTGTTTATTTTTTGTTAATTATATGAGATAACACATTTTATTTTGGAGAGCAAAATGTTTCCTTGAAGGTTCTTCCAATAAGATGTCTCCCACCCCTACATCAAAGTTATTTAATATTCATTGAAAATATGTCAGGGAGAACTTTATGTGATTTAGCTTTATTGAAAAATAACTGGTTAGGAAAAAAAAAGAGGAAGAACTATGCTATAAAAGAGATCTGGGTGCTGATTACATGCAGAAGAAAGATTCCCAGTGAGTAGTGAAGGCTCCCAGGTGTTCATATTCCCAGATACTATACTAGTTGCATCAGGCCCTGGAGTATTGTATTAAGTTCCTCAAATAAAGTGATTCTTAGTCATAGGAGTTTTACCTCCATTCTACTGAAAAATCAAGTGAATAATGAATATCTGTTTAAATTTTGACATGCACTAGCAAATTATGAAGCTCATCCATCAGCTATATCAATGTATGTATGTTTTTAATTTATACATTCACACATAGATATATGCATATGTACAAGCCAAAAGCTTTAGTGAAATTTTAAGTTATTAAAACTTATAGGATACTGTGTATTAGAACCAATATGTTATATGTGAACATGTAAGATACATATATATGCATATATGCATTCCTGTATGCATGTATATTTACATAATATGTAATACATATTACATGCAAATATGTGTGCATTTTTATGTGTTATATATGCATATGCAACAGAAGCAATAGTTGAAAAAAGCTGAGTTTTAAAGCCTGAAGACCTAGATGGAAGGCCAATTTAAGGTTATGATCTGTCATCCTAGGAAAATTATTTAACCTATCAGTGAATCAAGCAAGCTCTCAAAAACTATGAGTTGGGGGAGGTGCAGGCAAGATGGTGGAGATGACATATGTTTCTCTCTGATCTTCTCTACATCCCTCAGACAAATTAGCAAATCCAGCCTCTGAATTAGCTCTAGACTGGCAGAACCCACAAATATTGGGAGTGCAAGAAATTATCAGCAGAAGATAATTTCAAAAATTGCCAGAAAATATCTGTTTCAATTGGAAATGGGAGTAAGACAGTGAAGCACAAGAAGCTGAATACAAACACCAGCACAAACAGCACAGAGTTTGCATGGCAGATAATCTATGGGAAGGAATCTACAGGAATCTACAGCAGTATTGGCCACTCTGTCCTGGTTGCAAGCCAGTAGATCAGCAGAGAAGTTATAAAACATCCAACACAAACACAAAAGATCAATTGTGAACCCCAAATACCAGAATATCATGGGAATGGCCACAGTCACCCAGCACCAGGAGTGAATCAGCACTGACTCAGCACTGGTGTGGTCACTTGGAAAACTTTCCCAGCCCTATAGGCAGAACTTAACTTTTAAAAAAAAATGATTAAAAAAGTAAAGAGGACTATGATGATAGACAGCTTCTATGGCGAAAGAAAAGAACAAATTTCAAACCCTGAGGAGGCTGAAAGCAAAAAGCAAATTCTCCAGATGAAGCCCCAAAATTCATTAGGACCTGGTCTCCATCACACAAGGCTCTCCTAGAAGAAATTTTAAAATATCTTAAAAGAGAGCAAGAAGAAAAATGGACAAAGGAAATGAAAACATTTCAAGAGGGTTTGGAAAAGGCAACACAGAAATTATCTGAAGAAAATTCACTACAAAATAAGACTTAGTGGAATGGAAAAAGCATATAATTCATTAAAACATAGATTGGATAAAATGGAAAAATAAAGCAACTCCTAGAAAAACAGAATTTGTGAAACAGAAAAAGAAAATAATTCCTTAAAAAACAGAATTTGTGAAATGGAAAAAGAAAATAACTCCTTAATAAACATAATTTGTGAAATGGAAAAAAATTCCATAGAACAAAATAACTCATTTAAAAATTCATTGGACAAATGCAAAAAAAAGTTTAAAAAAAGTAAAGGAAGAAAATAATTCACTAAAATTCAGAATTGACCAAATGGAAATGAATGACTCAATGAGACAATAAAAATCAATCAAGCAAAACAAAAACAAAAACAAAAGAAGAAAGAAAGAAAAAAAAAGAAAAGAAAAAATAGAAAAACAAGTAAAATAACCTAATTGGCAAAACAACTGACCTGGAAGATAGATCTAGGAGAGACAATCTAAGGATTATTGGACTCCCTGAACTACATGATAAAAAAAAGATCCTAGACACTATCTTTCAGGAAACCATCAAAGAGAAATGCCCATATATCATAGAATCAGAAGGTAAAATGACCATTGAATGAATTCACCGAATGCCTTCTGAAAGAGACCCCAAAATTAAAACCCCAAGGAATATCATGGCTAAATTTGAGGACTATCGGGCCAAGGAAAAAATATTACAAGCAGCCAGAAAGAAACAAGTCAAATACTGAGGAGCCACAATAAGGATTACTCAGGTCCTAGTAGCTTCCACTTTAAAGAATTGAAGGGCCTGAAATCTGATATTACAAAAGGCTAAGGAACTTGGAATGTAATCAAGAATAAATTGCGCTGTTAAACTGAGCATTTTCTTTTAGGGAATAAAATGCACATTCAATGAAACTGTTGAATTCCATTTATTTTTTATAAAAAGACCAGAGCTAAACAAAAATTTTGACCTCCAAATATAGAACTAAAGAGAAGCATAAAAAAGTAAAAATAATTTAAAAAAACAACTCTTGAGAACTATATTTCTGTTATGAGTATACATTGAGAGTACATGCATAATCTAATTTTACTGTTTTATATATATATATATATATATATATATATATATATATATATAAACTAGAGATGGAAAGGGAATTATAACAGAGAAAAAGGGGAAAGTAGAAGTAAAATGAGGGAAATTACATCTCAGAAAGAGGCAAAGAAAATATATTATACTTGAAGGAAAGAAGGGAAGGTGACAAATATTGTTTGAATCTTACTCTCATCAGATTTGGCCCAAAGAAAAATTTAGAAATATTTGGTTTCAACGAGAAACATCTCTCATCTTATAGAAAAGTGGGAAGGGAAAGGGGAAAAGGGAAGTTGTAGGCTAAATAGAAGGAAAAAGAGAAATAGTAAGGGAAAGGTATAAAAAAGGAAGAGGGTCTCTAAAAGGAAAGGATTGCTTGAGCCAAGCAATGCTCATAAGTAAAATACTGGGGAGGAGGGAAAGTGAAAAAGGAAAGAGAAAAGTATAATTTGGGGTTAATGAAATTATAGGAAATACTGAATTAGTAGTTTTAACTGTAAATTTGAATGGGGTGAACTTTAAAGCAGAGTGATACATACAGAGTAAAGGTAAAAAACTGGAGCAGAATCCATTATGCTTCAGGTGAAGTAAAAAAAGAAGAGGTAGCCATCTTGATCTCAGATCAAGCAAAAGCAAACATTGATCTAATTAAAAAAGATAAGGAAGGAAACTATATCTTGCTAAAGGTATACCATAGATACCATAGATAATGAAGCAATATCAATATTAAACATATATGCACCAAGTGGTGTACCATCTAAATTCCTAAAGGAGAAGAGAATTGCAAGAAGAAATAGATAGCAAAACTATAATAGTGGGAAATCTCAACCTTGGTCTGTCAGAACTAGATAAATCAAACCAAAAACTAAATAAGAAAGAAGTTAAAGATGTAAATAGAATAGTAGAAAAACTAGACATGATAGCTCTTTGGAGCTTTGGGGAGATATACCTACAAAAATTGCCCAGATTTTAAAGAGGAACTAATTTACTTTAATAATCCCATTTTAGAAAAAAAAAAGTAATAGAACAAGCTATTAATCAACTTGCTAAGAAAAAATCCCTAGGACCAGATGGATTTACATGTGAATTCCACCAAACATTTAAAGAACAATTAACTCCAATATTATATAAACTATTTGAAAAAATAGGGAATGAAGGACTCCTACCAAATTCCTTTTATGACACAGAAATGGTATTGATACCTAAACCAGGTAGGTTGAAAACAGAGAAAGAAAATTATAGACCAATCTCCCTAATGAATATTAAAG
Organism: Sarcophilus harrisii; assembly: GCF_902635505.1. Lineage (NCBI taxonomy): Eukaryota > Metazoa > Chordata > Mammalia > Dasyuromorphia > Dasyuridae > Sarcophilus > Sarcophilus harrisii. The sequence goes on along the minus strand of NC_045429.1, from coordinate 42,433,709 downwards.
CTAAAATCTTAAATAAAATATTAGCAAAGAGATTACAGATAATCATCTCCAGGATAATACACTATGACCAAGTAAGATTTATACCAGGAATGCAGGGCTGGTTCAATATTAGGAAAATTATCAGCATAATTAACTATATAAATAACCAAATTAACAAAAATCATATGATTATCTCAATAGATGCAGAAAAAGCATTTGATAAAGTCCAACACCCATTCCTATTAAAAATATTAGAGAGTATAGGAATAAATGGACTTTTCCTTAAAATAGTCAGTAGCACCTATTCAAAACCATCACCAAGCATCATATGTAATGGGGATAAACTAGAACCATTCCCAATAAGATCAGGGATGAAACAAGGTTGCCCACTATCACCACTGATATTCTATATTACATTAGAAATGCTAGCCTTGGCAATAAGAGAGGAAAAATAGATTAAAGCAATTAGAGTAGGTAAAGAAGAAACCAAATTATCATGCTTTGCAGATGATATGATGATATATTTAGAGAATCAACTAAAAGACTATTAGAAATAATCCACAACTTTAAGAATTGCAAGATACAAAATAAAGCCACATAAATTATCAGTTTCTTATATATCACTAACAAAATCCAACAGCAAGAGATACAAAGAGAAATTCCATTTAAAATAACTGTTGATAATATATTTGTGGATTTATCTGCCAAGGGAAAGTCAGGAACTATATAAGCAAAACTACAAACACTTTCCACACAAATAAAATCAGATCTAAGCAATTGGAAAAAACATCAAGTGCTCATGGATAGGTGGAACAAATATAATAAAGATAATAATACTCCCTAAATTAATCTATTTATTAAGTGCTATGCCAATCAAACTCCCAAGGAACTATTTTACTGGACTAGAAAAAAATAACAACAAAATTCATATAGAATAACAAAAGATCAAGAATTTCAAAGGAATTAATGAAGAGAAAGGCAAATGAAGATGGCCTAGCTGTACCAGAGCTAAAACTACATTATAAAATACTGGTTATCAAAACCATTTGGTACTGGCTACGAAAAAAGAGTAGTTGAGCAATGGAATAGGTTAGGTCCACAGAACAAAATAGCCAATGACTATATTAATTTAGTATTTGACAAACCCAAAGACCCCAGCTTTGGGGATAAGAATTTACTATTTGACAAAAACTGTGGGGAAAACTGGAAGCTAGTATGGCAGAAAGTAGGCATATCCCCACACCTAACACCATATACCAAGATAAGGTCGAAATGGGTTCATAAACTAGACATAAAGAATGATGTTATAAACAAATTAAAAGAACATAAATCCTTCAGATTTGTGAAGGAGGGAGGAATTTATAACTAAAGATCATTATTTATCACAAAATAAATAATTTTGATTATATTAAGTTAAAAGGTTTTTGTACAAACAAAATTAATGCAGACAAGATTAGAAGGGAAGCAATAAACTGGGGAAACATTTTTACATCCAAAGGATCTGATAAAGGTCTCATTTCTAAAATATGTCAAATTTATGATAGTTCAAGCCATTCTTCAAATGATTAATGGTTAAAGGATATGAATAGACAATTTTCAGATGAAGAAATTGAAACTATTTATAGTTGCATGAAAATGTGCTCCAAATCACTATTGGTCAAATAAATCCAAATTAAGACAACTCTGAGATAACACTACACACCTATCAGATTGGTTAAGATGACAAGAAAAGGTAATGACGAATGTTAGAGGGGATATGGGAAAAACTGGAGCACTGATACATTGTTGTCGAAACTGTGAAGAGATCCAACCATTCTGGAGAGCAGTTTGGAACTGTGATCAAAAAAAGTTATCAAACTGTGCATACCCTTTAATCCAGCAGTGTTCTACTGGCCTTATATCCTAAAGAGATCTTAAAGATGGGAAAGGGACCCACATGTGCAAAAATGTTGTGGCAGCCTTCTTTTTGGTGACAAAAAACTGGAAACTTAATGAATGCTAATCAATTGGAGAATGGCTGAATAAATTATGGTATATGAATGTTATGGAATACTATTGTTCTATAAGAGATGACCAACAGGATCTTTTCAGAAAGGCCTGGAGAGACTTACATGAACTGATGCTGAGTGAAATGAACAGAATCAGAAGATTATTATACATGGCAACAAAACTATACAATGATCAGTTCTGATGGACAAGGATTTCTTCAACATTGAGATGATTCAAAGCAGTTCCACTTGTTCAGTGATGAAGAGAGCCATCTACATCCAAAGAAAGAACCATGGGAACAGTGTGGAACACAACACAGCATTCTCACTCTCTCTGTTGTTATTTGCTAGCATTTTGTTTTCTGTCTGGTTTTTTTCTTCCTTCTTGAAATTATTTTTTTTTGGAAAAATTACCCATGCATATGCTTTGTAAATAAAAACGATAATAATAATAAAAAGACAAAAAGAAAATATATTAATAAATAAATGAATAGATAAGCCCCATTATCAAAAAAATTACTATGAGTTGCATAAAAGATGATTATCTGCAAAGGTAAAGAAAGTTCCCCACACACACATATCCACATATCCCAGCATCCATAATACATTGTAATTTCTGGATCCATGCCCTCCCATTTCTATAGTTAATTTGCAGCTTTCTACTTTTCCCCTTACATGTCTACTGAGTCTAAGGAGCTTCATTTCTAATGATCTTCTAAATAACACTATGTAGATGTCCTGCTGACCCCTCAAAATGCAGCATATTAAAAAGTAAGTATATCCTGTCCCCTAAAACCTATTTCACTGCTGGACTGCCCTAATTTTTTATGTTTTTTCTAGTAAATTTATTTTTAATACACAATACTTTATGAATCATGTTAGGAGAGAAAAATCAGAACAGAAGGAAAAAACCATGGAAGAAATTTTAAAAACAAGAAAAAAAGAAATGAACATAAGTATGGATTTGCTTTTAGTCTCCTTAGTTCTTTTCTTGGGTTCAAATCATATTTTCTGTCCAAGTCTGTTGCCATTGCTTCGGATCACTGAACCACTGAGAAGAACCAAGTTTTCCTAGTTGATCACTGCACATTCCTGCTGTTATTGTGTACAATATATTCCTGATTCTACCTGTTTAGCTTAACATCACTTCATGTAAATCTTTCCAGGCCTTTCAGTAATCAGCTTGTTCACTATTTTTTATAGAACAATAATATCCCATTACCTTTATATAGCACATATTGTTCAGCCATTCCCCACTGGATAGATATCCACTCTTTTTCCATTTCTTTACTTCCACAAAAAGAGCTGCTATAACATTATTGCACATGTGGTTCCTTTTTCCTCCTTATGATTTGCTTGGTGTACAGACCCAGGAATGACACTGCAGGGTAAAAGGGTATGCATTGTTTTATAGCCCATTTGGGCAAAATTCCAAATTGCTCTGCAGAATGGTTGGATTATTTCACAATTCCACCAACAATGCCTTAGTGTCCCAGTTTTCCCCACATCCAGGCCAACATCATTATCTTTTCCTGTCAATTTTTTCCTTATCCAATCTGAGAAGTATGAGGTTATATCTCAAAGTTGTTTTAATTTGCACTTATGATTTGGAGATTTTTTTTCCATGTAACTATAAATAGGTTTAATTTTGTCATCTGAAAATTGTCCATTTATATCCTTTGACTATAAATTAGGGAATGACTTGTATCCTTATAAATTTGACATAGTTCTTTATATATTTTAGGAATGAGAATTTTTCAGAAGCACTGGTTATAAAGATTTTTCTAGCTTTGTACTTCCCTTTTAATCTTGTTTCTGTTGATTTGTTTTGCAAAAGCTTTTAATTTAATATAATCAAAGTTGTCCATTTTGCCTTTTGTTATATTTTCTAGCTCTTCCTTGTTCATAAATCGCTCCCTTCTCCAAAGATCCATTAGGTAAATTATCCCTAATTTGTTTATGGTATCATTCTTTATGCTTAAATCACATACCCATTTTGACCTTATTTTGGTATGGGATGAGAGTTGTAGATGTGTGCTGAGTTTCTGACATTATTTTCCAGTTTTCCCAGCAACTTTTGTCAAGTAATGAGTTCTTATTACAGAAACTAGAACTTGGGGGGTTATGAAATATTAGATTATTATAGGTCTTGATTATTGTGTCATGTGTTTCTAATCTATTCTGGTGATCTACCACTATTTCTTAGCCAGTACCAAATGGTTTTGATGACTGCTGCTTTATAATATGGTTTTAGGTTTGGTACTGCTAAGCTACCATCCTTTGTAATTTTTTTTTATTAATTCCCTTGATATTTTTCCTCTTTTGTTCTTCCAGATAAATTTAGTTTTTATTTTTTCTAGTTGTATACAATAACTTTGGCAGTTTCATATGGCATTGAAAAAGTAGACCAATTTAAGCAGAATTGTCATTTTTATTATATTAGCTTAGCTGAGCCATGAACAATTGATATTTTTCCAGTTTTTGTTTTGTTTTGTTTTTTTTACATTTGACTTCATTTGTGTAAGAAGTGTGTAATTGTGTTCATCTAGTTGTTGTGTCTGTCTTGGAAGGTAGACCCCCAAGTATTTTATTTTGTCTACAATAATTTTAAATGGAATTTCTCTAACTCTTCCTGAGAGGCTTTGTCAATAATATATAGAAATGCTAATGATTTGTGGGGATTTATTTCATATCCTAGAACTTTGCTAAAGATTTGAATTCTTTCCAGTTGTTGGATAATTTTCTAGGATTTTCTAAATATATCATCATATCACCTGCAAAGAATGATGTTATTTTTTATTGTCTATTCTAATGTCTTTAATTTCTTTTTCTTTTATTATTGCTAAAGCCAACATTTCTAGTACAATGTTGAATAACAGTGGTGATAATGGACATCTTTCTTTCACTCCTGGTCTTATTAGAAATGCATCCAGCTTTTCTTTACAAATAATGTTTGCTATAAGTTTTAGATAATGTTTATTATTTTAAGGAAAGCTCCCTTTATACCTATGTTTTTTCCTGTTTTTAAGAGGAATTGATGCTATATTTTGTCAAAAGCTTTTTCTGCATCTATTGAGATTTTCATATGATTTCTGTTGGTTTTGTTATTGATATGGTCAATTATGGTAATAGTTTTCCTGATACGGAATCAATCCTGCATTTCTGATATAAACTCCACTTGGTCACATTTATTATCTTGCTGATAACTTATTGTAATCTCTTTATTCATATTTTATTTTATTTAAAATTTTTGCATTAATACTCATTAGGGAGATTGGTCTGTAATATTCTTTCTCTGTTTTGGCTCTTCCTAGTTTAGTATAAGGACCATATTTGGTCATATCAGGTGGGCCAGTAGTTTTAAATGGTCTCTTCTGGATCTGTTTTCCAGGTTGGCTGTTTCTGCAATGATATATTTCACATTTTCTTCCATTTTTTCATTCTTTTTAGTTTGATTAATTAGTTCTTGCTGTCTCATAGAGTCATTAGCTTCTTTTGCCCTGTTCTGGTTTTTAATGCTTGATTTTCTTCAATTATCTTTTATATCTCTTTTTCAATTTGGTTAATTTTACTTTTTAAGGAGTTGTTTTCTTCAGACAAATTTTCCTTCCTTTTTCAAGCTGTTGACTTTCTTATGCATATCCATCATTTCCTTTCTCATTTTTTTTTCTTTTACTTCTCTTATTTGCAATTTTAAGTCTTTTATGAGCACTTCTTAAAAGCCTATTTGGGCTTGAGACCAGTTCAAATCACTCTTTGAGATATCTTCTGTGCACATTTTATTCTCGTTTGAGTTTGTGTTTCGGGCTGCCCTTTCACCAAGGTAACTTCCTATGGTCAAGGTTCTTTTCTGTTTTTTGCTCATTTTCTTTCCTTTTCTTTTGATATTTCCTCCTTTTTTACTATTATGGTTGAACTCTGTTCCTGTAGCTCTGAGCCTTGACTTTTAGCAAAGGGCCCCTTATCTTTGTAAGGAGTAGCTTGGCTGTTCTTTTCAGGAAACATCCTGGTTTCCCAGAGTTTGCCTTAGAAGCTGAGACTGGAACCTGCCCCACTTACCTGCTTCTCTACTGAGCCAGGACTGAGAGTCTTAATTGCTTATTTGCTCTGATTAAGACCCTCTCTCAGACTTTCCCAGAATATCTGGCCTGGGCTAAACACCTTTTTCACCCCAGTGAGACTGACCTTTCTTCTTTTTTTTCCCCCCCAGTCTATTTTGAGTTGGAGAATAGTTTCCATCAGAAACTGTCCAGAGACTTGGTTTCATATGGTTTTCCAGGGAAACTGGGAAAGCTCAAGCAGCTTCCTGGCTTCACTTTGCCATCTTGGCCCCTTTCCAGAAATCTTCTCTATTTCTTTTGTAAGTCACTTCAATCCCCTTAGTAAATTCATGTTAAAAATTGATAAGTTACTGAAGCTATTTCCTTCCCTTTTCCTCCATCCAAATTTTCATGTTCTATTGATTCTATTTCCTCTTCATCTGGAAAAGTATGACCCTTTCTACTCCCACTGTTATTATATGTGTCTGGTCCCCATTGGGTTTAATGCCAACTGATGCACTAATCCCAATTCAATCTAATTTCAACAAGCATTTGTTAAGCACCTATGATTGATCAAGTATTGTACTGGGTTCCAGGGCTATAAAGGCAGAAATGAAAACAGTCTGAAAACAACACTGGGTTGATCATTCAAGGTTGACCTTCAAGGAAGAGTAAATTTTAGCTGTGCTACTTTTATGGAAATATTTGAACCTCAGTTTCCTTATTTGCAAAATAAATATACCTACCATAGTGAACTAGTGCTAAATAACACAGAAAAGCAAAAATGTTTAAAAAAAAGTTTTTCTATATTTTTCTATAAGAAGCCTTTTATGATTCCCTTTAATGCTAACACGTTCCCTTGTGAAACTATACCCAATTTATGCTATCTATATTTTATTTGTCCATAGATGTCTGCACATTGTCTCCCCAGTCAGCATAAAAATTCTTGAAGGGTAGAGATTGTTTATAGTTTACTTTTGTTTTTTTTGCTTTTTTTTATATCCCCAGTGCTTAGTATGATACCAGATATACATTAAGCACTTAATAAATGCCCCTTAATTTTTTAACTATGGAATGTTATATATACATATATATGATACTTTTGTTTTTTAATATTTATAATATAATATATTTAAATATTTTATAGGTATGATTTTACATGTATTACCTATATATATGTATTAAAACATACACACAGATATATAGAGAGATAGATATACACAAAGATATATACAAGTAAATACATATATATATATATATATATATATATATATATATATATACTATCACCAAAGTACAAGATCCAATATTAAGTAGAGAGTTGATTTTTTATTGTCTTTCTTTTTTTTTTTAAACATTTCCCTAAAATGATGGGGGGAACACCAATCTGTATATTTTATATCCTTATGGAGATTATTACTTTTATTCAAAATTATGTGTCCTGAGTTTGTTAACAAATTGTCCAATAACAATAAAGTCCTACTCCAGGCACCACTTTGAAAGCATGGCCTCCAAACTCTCTCCACTTCCTGCTAGATCACCAACTGATGACAATTGATGGCAAAATGGTTTTATTAAATTGAGTCTTTTAGAAAAGACTTTTGTTCTCCAGCAAAGTAGCTATGGGCTTAATATGCATAGCATGCTGATCCTGAAGATGAAATCACTCGAATATGCCTTTAAATTGCATTTCCTGAAAGCTGCATTTTTGTATTTGTTTTGGACCAAACACAAAGCCATTTGGGTCTTTTAAGGTATAGCTTTCACCTTCTGAATTATGACTAATATGAGTTATGGAAATTATTCCATCAGATATGTCAGGGGAAAATGATTTAATAAGTGGTTTGATTTGTAATATCAGGCAGGGGCTCTGGATCAATAGCAAAGCAAGATGCTGTGAAATCCATTTTCAAGTGTTATTTCCACTTTGAGGCCAGTTAGAGTTAAAGAGAAAGACCAGCTCTACTCCATCCCCCTATGGTCCCAGCTTAAGAAGTAGTCTTAGGTGACCAGGAATAGAATTCACACTCTCCCCCTGAGCTTTATCACTAAAATGAGAGTGATACAAAGCATATAATAGAACAACAGAGATAAAACTGAATACTCTGCGATTTCAGTGACTAATGTGGACCTTAAAAAGATGAGAAAATACACCCCTCTCCAATCTTTGTAGAGATGGGATGCTTTGATTGGGACACCTCATAGCTATACTGAGATTAGCTAAATGTGCCACAATTCAATTGAGCTGCTTTTTAAAAATTTTCTTTTTATGTTTTTATTCTTTGTTTTGAAAACCTTTTCTGTAAAATCCAAGGACACGGATTCAAATATGACTCCCAACACCAATACCAATATGACTTTGAACAATTGACTTCACATATCTTTCTGTCTCGTTTCCATCATCTATAAAACTGAAGGTTTAGATTAAATGGCTATGACATCCCTTCCGGCTCAAAATCTGTGACTCAAGTATATATATGCAAAAGGAAAATCCCACCAAGTGACAGAGGAAAAAAGTTTTGAGTTAGGGGTGAAAATTATAGGAAAATAAAACATATCAATATTTTAAAGAGTAAAATCAAACAGAAATAATTATATTTCGACTATTTGATGGACAAGGTTGTTGTAAGAAATAAGTTTTATAAACTTTAAAGTACTATTTAAGCATGAAATTTTATTATTGCTTATAAAGCACAGTGGATAGTGATCCAGGTCTAGAGTCAGGAAAAGCAGAGTTCAAATCCAGCCCTAGACACTTACTAGCTATGTAACCCTGGACAAGTCACTTAAGCCTCTTTGCCTTACTTGTAAAATGAGATGGATAAAGAAATGGAAAAGCCTTCTATTATCTTTACCAACAAAATCCCAAATGGCATGGCAAAAATCAGATATGACTGACATGACTATACAATTCTTAATGCTTGAATCCTAAGAGGGAAAGATCCCTATCTGTCTGTGAAATAGAATCAGAAGATAAGATAGTCAAGAATCTAACCAGTTGTAGATTGTTGTACAAGAAGCCTTGAAAAGCACAGAAATAGGAACTCAAAGCCAAAATCTTCTAAAATGAAGGAAAAAGTGATTATCTTACTGCTATAATCAATAGAATTTAAGATCCTTGAGAACAGATTTCAGAATATGCCTAGAATTCACAAAGGCATTTGATAAAGTTTCTAACAGTATCTTTGTGGATTAGTTGGAAATGTGGAATCAGTCAGTTAATCAATTAACAAAATGTACTAGGTGCCAGACATAGGACCAAGAACTGTGCATACAAGGCAAAAATGAAGCCCCTACTCTCAAGGGGATGACGTTCTCATAAAGACACCACACAGTCAAGAATATCAAGGGAAGTAATCCCAGAAAACAAAGAAAGGTGGTTTAGTTGTACCAGATCTAAAATTATGTTGTAAAACAGCCATCATCAAAACTATTTGGTACTGGTTAAGAAATAAGAGTGATGTATCAATGGAATAGTTTAGATACAAATAATACAAACAACAGTCAATCACAATAGTAATCTACTGTTTGAAAAAAAAACCCCAAAGACTCCAGCTTCTGGGATAAGAACTCATTATCTGACAAGGGGAAAACTGGGAAACAATATAACAGAAACTAGATTGATCAATATGTCATACTCCAAACCAAGATAAGGTCAATATGGGATTATGAGTTAGATCTAAAGGGTGATACCACAAACAAATTAGGAGAGTAAGAAATGGTTTACCTGTCAGATCTATTAAAGAAGGGAAGAATTTATGACTAAACAGGATATAGAAAACATGCAAATTGGATAATTTTGACTACATTAAATTAAAAAGGTTTTCCACAAACAAAACCAGTGCAGCCAAGATTAAAAGGGAAGCAGAAAATTAGGGAACAATTTTCACAGCCAATGTCTCTTATAAATGTCATTCCTAAAATATATGAAGAACTGAGTAAATTTATAAGAATACAGGTCATCCCCAAATGATAAATGATCAAAGATAATGGAGACAATTTTCAGATGAAGAAATCCAAGTCATATGAAAAAATTCTCTAAATTACTACTGATTTGAGAAATGCATAACAAAAGCACCTCACACCTATCGGATTAGATAATTTAACAGAAAAAGGAAATGATAAATGTTGAAGAGGATGTGGGAAAATTGGAACACTGATATATATTGTTGGTGGAGTTCTGAACCCATCCAAACCATTCTGGAAAGTAATTCGGAATTATGCACTTGGGACAATAAACCCGTGGACAATAAACCTGTGCATATAGTTTGATCCAGTAATACCACTATTAGGTCTGTATCCCAAAGAGAGCATAAAAAAGGGAAAGGACCTCATGCATAAAAATGTCTATAGCATTTATGATGACAAAGAATTGGAAATTGAGGAGATGCCCCATCAATTGGGGAAAGGTTGAACAAATAGTGATCTATGAATGAAATGGAATATTCTTGTTCTATAAGAAATGATAAGCATGTGGAATAGGAAAAAACCTGGAAATACTTACATACACTGATACTGAATGAAGAAAGTAGAACTAGGAGAACATTATACACAGTAATAGCAACATTGTGGTATGGTCAATTTAGAAAGAGTTAATCCTCAGCAAGACACTGTCTAAGGAAATTTCCAAAGATTTATGATGGAAAATGCTACCTACAGCCAGGGAAAGAACTGAATCAAGGTCAAAGAATATTATTTCACTTTTTTTTTTGTTTTTTTTTATTCTTTCCATAGTTTTTCCCTTTTATTCTGATTCTTCTTTCACAATAAGTAATTTGAAAGTGTTTAATATGTATGTGTATTGTATAGCCTATGTAAGATTGCTTGCCATCTTAGGGAAAGATGTGAGGAGGGAGGAAAAAATAAAAATCTTATAAAATTAAGTGTTGAAATCAAACCAAAATGTTAAAAAAAGAAAGCTAATAAAAAAATAAAAAGAGAAACTATAGAAAAGCTTTCTTTGTAATCAGAACAACCAAGCACTGTTGCTAAAGGAAATGTGACTGGATTTAGAAAGAATTTTGTTACATAGAATTCTTTATCTTAATAATATCTAAATATTTTGTTGTTATTGTTTCATTTCGAAGAAGACTATGACATCAGGGAGGTAATACCATCATAAAAAACAATGTACTTAAAAAAACATTTAAAATGACTATGCATGTACAGCATATATGTTTGAATGACAGTATGAATGACATAAGGAAGGTATAATTAGGTATATTCAAAATTATTCAAATTACCAAATAATTCACCAAATATTTATTAAAGAGTCCTTGTTCTTAAAAAAAATTTACTGATAATTTATTAATGTTTTCCTGGTATGAATATTCAGAGATCCTTCCTTGGTCCTGTGGCAGCTTGGTAGTTAGTGCAAGAGACAGAGAGGTAGGTATGAAAAGACCTGAACTGAAATCTGGTGCTTATTAGTTTAACCTCTGTCTTCCCTCAGTTTCCTCATCCACAGAATGGGAATAGTATTAAAAAAAAAAAAAAACCCTTTACCAATGGCAAATAAGTAGCACAATAGTGCATTAAATTTCATCTTCCTGAGTTCAAATCTAAGCCCAAACACTTATTACATGTGTGTCCTTGGGTAAGTCATTTAACTGTATTTGTCTCACTTCCCTCATTTGCGTAAGTGAGCTGAAGAAGGAAATATCAAACTAATCCTATGTTTTTGCCAAGAAAAACCAAGTGAGGTTATAAAGAGTCAGGAATGACTGAGACATCAATAAAAACAACTACTTACTAAAATATTATATTATCTGAAATAATTTGTTTTTAGGATTAAATGAGATGATATTTGTAAGGTGCTTAGCTAAAGCTACAAAGACAAAAAAAAAAATAAAGAAAGCAAAAAAGAATATAAAGACTCCTCCAGCCTCAAGAAGCTTACATTTTATTATTATAAAAGACAACATAGACATATATAAATATATGCAGAAGTGAACAGAACCAAGAGAAAATTGTACACAGTAACAGCAATGCTGTGAGATGATCATCAACTATGATTGACTTAGCTCTTCTCAGCACTGATCCAAGACAATTCCAAAAGACTAATGATGGAATGATTTTAGGTAGAATTTTATTTCTTTAGTTCCATCTTGAAGAAAATATGTAAATTTTCTGAGGCATAAATGAGGAAAAACACATTTTAAGCATTAAAAACTTCCAGAAAAAAAGGCCTGTTAATGGGAAATATATTACCATGGCTGAGTTGCAAAGATACAGATATTTGCCTGGAATAAAAAATCCAGAAACAGGATTAATGTACAACAGTTTGGATTTCTGGAATAAATGTTTTTTTCCCAAAACAGAGAAATTTATATTTTATTCTAGAGGCAATAAGGAATCTTGGGGGTTTGTGGAATATGAAAATAATATGATCAATCTGTATTTAAGGTAAAGCACTCTCACAAATATTTGAGGAGGAATTGGAATAAGAACCTAGTGAAGAGTAATCAATTAGATGGCTATTTCAACAGTACAGATAAAAGTTATGAGAGCATATATATAAAAAAAAAACCATGAATGTGTAAGCATAGAAAAAGGGATCAGATACAAGGGATGTCATGGAGGTAGAAAAGGCAAGATTGGCAACTCACTGGATACATAGGGTGAGGGAGAGAATGGAGGGCTTTTTTGTTTGTTTGTTTATTTGTTTTTAAGCTGAGATCATAAGGGAGAGCCATCTTTCCATTTTCTCAGGTTAAGTAAGCTCAGGTAATCAGGTCAGAAGCCAGATGGAAAGGGCTGACAAGTGAGAAGTTTAAGCAACATTTCCTGAAAGTTTGGATGAAACAAGGAAGAGAAATTTAGAATGGAAGCCTAGGAGACTGCTAGTGGATGTCAGGATGCAGAGGATGACCTGGATGTGTTCAATATTGGACTAAACTCTAAGTGTTTCACGCTACCTATGCAAATTATTGTCATCCATTCATTCTGCCAGAAGTCTTTACCTGATTGGAGGCAGACATACCTCTATTTACCAAGTTTGAGACTGTTGGTTACCACTGAGCATGTGACAACTTCTTGGAGCCACAGGTGAATGGGATGATAGGTAGATATCAAAGATGGATAAGCAGGCTGAAAAGAGCTTAGTAAGCCTTCACAGCAGAGGTGCTAGTCCTCCGAAAACACCCTATACACCTCTTCTGTGGGTAATGAGACAGAAAATGAATTGATGTGAACAAAATAGAAAGAAAAAGTATCATAAAAGAGAAAAAGCATTGTGTCTATATTAAGAAGACTTGAGAGGATTCATCTGTCGGAACTTAGGCATCATTTAACTTGAATAAGCCTCAGTTTCCTCATCTGTAAAATTATAGGATTATACCAAGTTGACTCTAAGGTCCCTTTCTGCACCATAACTATGATTCCAGTATTATCTTTAAGACCCCAGGAAGGATATCTTGCTAGAAACAATGCCTCTACAGCTAGCAAGCTGATACCTAAAATTCTGTGAGTAGAAAGAGATCTATTAATTTCATTTGATCCTCTCTTCTATTTAAAATGTAATTATTCATGAGAGGGGTCTCATATTAAGTCTTATCTATTGTATATATTTCAGAGACAGGCTATGAAAATTGATGAGGTTGATATCTACAAAAACATAAAATACCCAAATTAACAGAACATGAAATAGAGATTTTAAGCAATGTAATTTCAAGGAGAAAAAAAAAAGAAATTTAACTAACTGTATAGCATCTATAAAAGAAAGAATTCCCTAGTCTAGATGGATTTGTAGGTGAATCCTATCAAACAGTCAAGGAAAAATTAATACCGAGACTATACAAATTAATCTCAGAAGTTGAGAAAATACTGTATAAGACAAATGAATTCCTAATTTTAAAACCAAGGAAAGGCTGAATTAAAAAAAGTGAGGAGGGATATGGATATGGAACAATACATCACTAATGTAATACTGATGCAAAATATTAAATAAAACCTTAACAAAAAGACTAAAGCAATATATCCAAAAAACTGATTCTTTATGGCCATCTGGATTTATATAAACATTTCAAGGATGGTTTAACATTATGAAAACAATACCAAAATTAATCATATTTAAATCAGCCAATGAATCCGCAAGCATTTATCAAGCACCAAAGCACTGGGGATCCATAAAAAGACCAAAAACAAAACAAAACAACCAAAAAAAACAAAAAAAAAAAAAACAAATTCTACTCTCAAGGAACTCATAAAGATCTCAAACCACAGGCATGATTGCAATAAACAACGTTTACATGGTGCTTTCAAGTTTGCAAAGTGCTTTATGTGCATTATCTCAGTTAAGTCTTTCAATAACATTGTATGGTAGTTATTACAGTATCAGTATATCAGTTGAGGAAACTAATTCAGGGGAGGAAAACCTTGTTCATGGGGAAACAATTCTTAAGTGTCAGAGGTGATATTTGAGCTCTAGAATTATTGACTTCAGGTTAAGTTTTCTGTCCATTAAGTCCTGAGCTGCATCAAAAGACAGCAAGTTTCCTGAAAACAGACATCTTGAAGCAGAGGCTGGAAAACCACTTGTTGGCTAAAATGGAGAGAGGATTCTTGTTCATGTAACACACACAGAGAGATGTGTGTATGCATGTGTGTGTGTGTGTGTGTGTGTGTGTGTGTATAAAACTGTTACATCACCTGTGTTTCTGACTATACAGTTTTCCCACTTCTAAACCCAGGGAGACATTTGTTATAACAGAGCTTTTCTTCTAATCTTATTTCTTTACATAGAAAAACATAGTATTTAGGACTAAATTCTAATGAGAACCTAAGGGACTGAGATGATACGTAAATGATTATGTCAGTAAGAAATGGGACCAAGTGTTCTTAATGCTGCCATGTGCCCTACATTATTTATTCACTGTAAGCAACTTCTTTTATCTGCTTAGCCCTCAGTTTCCACAACTGGAAAAATGAGGGAGCTATCCTAGATGATAGCAAAGGAGCCATCTAGAAATAACCTTAACTAGCAAATTTATTGCCAAGAGCAAATATCAGGTGAGGTGTGCCTAAAAATAAATTTCACTAACTCTAAGAAGTTTTTGCTCTGGAAATAGGAGAGGGAGTGTTCCTTGAGATGTTATTAACATTCTCTGATTTTTTCTTGGGACAAAATGTGTTTGCTTACTTGCGGGTCCTGAGGAGTCCCACTTAGAAATCTAAAAGCTGTGGGTCATTTGAGCTGGGAAAGGCAGGAGAAATTAATAAATAACAGCTCATAAACTGTTAATGAAATAGCTAGTTTGTCAAATTCTAAATACTTTTATTTACTACATTGAAGAAAAAAAGCTGGAAAGTATAGATGTGTTGTTTTCATGAAAAACAAACAATATAAAGGGACTTTGTTTTCCAACTTCTTTCTGTTTTGTTTTGTTTTTTAATAAGAAGTAAGGGTCACCTTAAGGAGTGAGTGAGCATCCTTGACTGGCTATATCCCCTTTCTTGAACACCTTCCTCTCTACCCCCTGCCTTGACACGAGGATTGGAAAGTCCTCAGAGGAATGAGCCTTTGCAGTCTTTCCTTTGAGGTGTGTGTTCAGGTGGCCCATGGCAGTGTTCTTTTATTCCTCTCCAGGATGGATTTCAAAAGCAACCCCAAATGCCATCTTGCAAGGGTGAGACTCGCAGATTGATTTTCCATATTGACACAACAGGCCAGACCCCGTCTGGTTTATAAACTGATGCTGTATTATTTCCAGTTCTCTTTTATGAAACCAGAGTTGGGAAGGTAATCCTTATACACTAGCCTCTGGAGGATAGGGGGAGGAGGGATTGAGAGCAACCCTTGTTCTCCTCCTCTCAATGTAATGTTTAACCATTTTAAAGTGCCATCATCCTGGGAAAATGCTGGTTAATTGGCAACATGATATATTCTTTACCTCCAGCTGGTTCAAGCTGAGGATGTGATTTCATGTCATTATCACTTTCAAGTCCAATGCCTTGGTGTATTTCTATCACAGGTAGTTATTTGTAGGTAAGAGAATTTCCAGATCAAAGTGATACCTTCCCTTCAAAGGTCCTTTTAGCTATGTTTTTAACACCTCTTCAGAAAGGGCTAATTATTATAAACAAGGATAAGAAAGAGAGAAGCAAGTTCTATATTGAATAACCTAATGGATGATATCTCATTCAAGTTTATTTCAGTTTAATGCATTGTCCCATCATTCAATTAGCCATTCAATTCAATTTAAGAAATATTTATTTATTATGGACTTCCCAATGGGCACTGCTGTGTGCTGGGACCAGAAATGCATCAATGAAAGTCCCTGTCCTCAAAGCATTTACACTCCACTGGAAAGAGGGGAACCACATGTAGATAGGTAAATAGGTAAATACCAAATGGATGATATTTATATACAAAGAAAGTTTGGGGAAAGAATTGAAAGATCTTGCAAGCAGGGGTGCCTGAGCCGAGTCTATAAGGAAACCAGGAATTCCAAGAAATGGAAATTAGAAAAGCAATCATTCTAAACTTGGGTAACAGCCCGGATAGAAACATTCAGTCCAGAAATTGAAAACTTTATAAAGAGAACATCGAGCTGATAAGTTTGGTTCTACTAAGGAATATGTAATGGAGAGTAATGTCAAATCACTCTGGCAACATAATTTAGAATCAGGTTATAAAGGGCTTTGAATGAATGAGGGAATGAATGAATGAATCAATTCTTAAGCATTATAATGTAAAAAGTACACTACTAAGTGCTGGGGGTAGAAATAGTGAGCCAAAAGAATCCCTGTTCTCAAAGAGCTTGTATTCTAATGGGAGAAACAATATATAATAGAAGCTTCTGCTACCAAGTGAGATAAAGATGTCATTTGGGTACAGCAGCAGAGCAAATAGCAGTGTCTCTCCTTTTAAGGTCATTGCCGTTGATAAAGTCACATCACTTGTTCAGAACTGTAAATATAGCACCTTCGGAAGTTGTTACCAGGCTGCAATTCTACAGGGATTACTTTCCAGGATTAGGGTTGAGAGCACTGAACTAGAGGCACTTCTATTTTCAAAGCTCTGGAGTTTAGGGTCCTGAGATATCTTCCCTAGGGTATAAGGAGAGATATTGATCACAGTGGTGGTAGTAGTTTGACTTGCCAATCAAAGAAATTTGTAGTTTATGTTATCATGGTTTATTGGAAACATTATTAGCTCTGCTATTAGAACTGGTTTCACTTCCCGTGTCTGACCCTACCATATCATCATGGACAAATCATTTTGCCAAATGGCTTTTAAGGTTTTTCCAGTTCTAGATCTATGACCCAATATAAATGCACTGAAACTTCTTAAGCAATCAATTAATAAACATTTATTAATCACCTGCTATGTACCATTTATTGTGCTAAGCACTGGAGATAGAAAACCAAAGGAAAAGACAGTCCCTGCTCTCAATAAGTTCATTATTTAATGGTGAAAATAAAATGAAACATCTGTGTACAAAGAAAATATATACAGGATAAATTAGAGACACCATTAAAGAGGACTAATAAAGGCTTCTTGTATTAGGTGAAATTTTATATAAGACTTGAAGGAAATGAAGAGGTTGAAATGGGATGGGACAAAATTTCAGGCACGGGAGAGCAATGAGCAGTATATGGGGGAGAAGGAAGAAAGGGGTAGAAAGTCTACAAAAGTAAGGGATATGGATACTTTGAATTCTAAGTCAAAAGTGGTGAGATTAGACAGATAGATGCATGAATGGGGTGGGGAGAGAAACAGAGACAGAGAGAGAGAGAGACAGACAGACAGACACAGAGAGACACAGAGAGAGAGACAGACGATAGACAGACATTGAGATTTGTTATTAGATGTGACAGGGAACTACTGATGTATATTGAATAGGGATGAGACTTGGTCATGGTACAGGAATACATCGACTTGGCAGTGATATAGCAGTTAGATTGAAGAAGGGAGAGAGTGAAGACCAGGAGAGAAATTAGAAAGACTTGCAATAGCCTGTGCAAGAAGTAGAATTCTGAAATAGAATGGTGGATATAAGAGGGGAATAAAGAAAATAAATGCAAAAAATGTTGAAGAAATTGGCATAACTAGCTTTGGCAGTTTCTCAGATATAGGAAGTGAGGAAGTATAAGGAGTTAAGGATGGCTTCAAGATCTTGAACCTAGGTAAATAAAATCATAATCATGTACTTGATAGAAAAGGGGAAACAGATGAGAAGGAAGGGAGAATGGAAAGGAGGAAGAAAGAAAGGAATGGAGGGAGGGAAGAAGGAAGAAAAAGAATGAATAGGGGAAGAAGGAAAGAAGAAAGCAAGGAGGGAAGGAGGTAAAGGTGGAAGAAATTCAATTCCAATGCCCTTTACACTTCTGAGTTTCTTCTCTTTATTAAGACCCATACATATCATAACAAGCTATGCTATTTGGAACAACAACATCTGTTAACAAATGGATGATCCCTACCTAGATTAATTTCAGTTTCATAATGAATTCTTTTTAAAAAAATGGACAAAGGAAGAGATATGAGATCATCTTTAATTTTACTTTATCTATACAATGTTTTTTCCCTAATAATAACTATAATCAGAATCTGACTAAACTTATCAGATGACTAAAACACTAACCTTGAATGCCAAAACATGAAAATCACAAGCTAAGAATGTTATATATTCTTAATGAGTGAATTTCCTGAACCCCTAACATTATATTTGTAAAAGGTCATGGGAGAATGAGAGAAGTTGAACAAAATGAGATTTGAGTTAGAAAGAAAAAAGCAATTTTCATGTCTCTGATGATGGTGATGGTGGAGGAATCCCTAAACAGAGGAGAATCAGAAATTGGAATTATAATTTAAGATGGGAGCTTTAAAAAGAAAATTAGAATATTTTCGAAATACAAACTCATGGGAAAAGATGTTGGCAAAATAAAATATTTGCTGAGAGGTAGCAAAATATAATAGAAGAAGTCCTAAGTTGGGAAATTTTATACAGGTCTGTGTGCCAGACCCCCTTACCACCCACGCCATCCCTAAGTTTTCTGACCTTGGGAAAAGTCATTTGACTTCTAAGGGCATCAGATTCTTGAAGAAATTGGACTCTATGACTTCCTAAGTCCATTTCAATTTTGAAAAGCTATATTATTATTATTTTTATTTAAATAGACTGAAATGGATTGTACAGGTAAGTATAATCAGATATTAATGTTGCTGGAAGGGTATTCAGAACACTAAAATAAACAACGATTATGGTGCTAGAGAAATTGATTTATAGAAAAAGATGAAAATAAACTTCTATTTACAACCAGATCAAGTAATGACTAAAGGGGATGTACTATGTCAAAAAATACTGTAAGTGAAAGCAAACATCTACGAGTAAAATTAATTGGAAGGGGGGGTTGGGTAAAAGTAGTATTCATTAGGAAGAATTATTAAAGATAATTTACAACCAATATGATTTATATATCAAAAATATAATTTATTTAATCACAGCAAGGAATGTTTTGAAAGACAGAGAGAACACACTCAATGGGTCTCCAGTATGACTCCAAAACCAAAAAAGCTAATTTGATCTTAGGTTGCCTTGTCAAACCAAGAAAAGTATATAGGAATAGAGAGATGATGATCCTGCTTTCTTCTCTCCTGCTCCACAATATTGGTCATATTCTTTTCATTCCTAAATTTCAATCCTTCAGGAAGGATTTTAATAAACCAGAACAAAATTAGAAAAGAGGCAGCAAGGATAATAACACTGTTCTTGAAGACCTTGTCATGAGAATCACTTGAATGAATTAAGATGTTTCAAACTGAAATAGAAACCTCATGGAGACGATAGGGGAGTTGACTGAAAGGAAGAGTTGAGGTAGGAAGGGCACTTAGGGGATGATGACTGTTTTGATGTATTTAATGGGCTGTCATGTATTTTTCTTAGCTCCAGAAGACACTATTAGGGAAAATTTGTAGATTTCAATCTGTTCCCCCTGGCTTCGATTAACCTTTCTGTACAAATGACTCTGAAATTGATGTATCTCTATCCAGTGTCTTTCTGGATCATTAGGGTGACATCTCTGATGCTTCACTGATGATCTCTACTTGGATATCATAATAGAATCTCAAATTCAATATGTCCAAACCTGAATTTAATTTTTTTTTAAATTATAACCTCCTTAGAAGTAAGGATTATTTAATCCTTTATGGTATAAATAATAATATATTTATAAACATGTATTTATCATATATAAATATATAATAAATAATATCATTTTTACAATCTAGACTAGTGCTTTATATATAATAGACATTTACTATGATGCTAGGTAATTGATTCTTCCCACATGCTTTTTCATTATTTCAACTTCCCTACTTCTGGTGCAAAGCAGTATAGTAGAACACAGGATTTGGCAGTTAGAGGGATCTCAATTTGAATTAAAGCAGCTAGAGAGGTAGGTAAGAGAGCCTGACCTGGAGCCAGGAAGAGTCATCTTTTCGAATTCAAATCTAGCTATAGACACTTACTAATGTGTGACCATGAATAAGTCACTTAACCCTGTTTGCCTCAGTTTCCTCATCTCTAAAATAAACTTGACAAAAAAATGAAAAACTACTTCTATATTCTTCCCAAGAAAACCCCAATTTGGATCATGAAGAGTAGGACACAACAACAGTAACAAAAATAATGAATTTGGACTCTCTTATTATGCTATGATCCTGGCCATGCCCTCTGACATCTCTGACCTTCAGTTTCTTCTTCTATAAATACTTTTAAGTACTTGCTTCACAGGATTTATCATAAGATCCAGTGATTTGATGGATCTAAAATGATTTGGAAGCTTTAAATTTTATCTAAATATGGGTTATTACCTTTTCTACAACTAAGGCTCAAAAACTTATAATTATCTTATACCTTTCCTTTTAGTCTCACTTCATCTCCATTCAATTACCAAACTCAGAATTCTACATGTCTCCTTATTTCTACTCCTATAGCCACTATCTTTGTTCAAGTCCTCAAATCTCAACATAGTTGTTGTAATGGCTCCTAAAATGGTAATATTGTTTCTAATTTTCCCATTTTACAATTTATTTTCCCCAAAGGAAAGAAATAAAATAGAGAAAAGAAGAGAGAGAGGAAAGGGAGAAAGGGAGGAAGGCAGAAAAGGAGGAAGGGAGGAAAGAAGGAGGGAAAGGAGGAAGGAAGGAGGGAAGGGAGAAAGGAAGGAGAGAAGGAAGGGAGGAAAGAAAGGAAGGAAAGAGGGAAGGAAGGAGAGAAGGAAGGAGAGAAGGAAGGAGAGAAGGAAGGAGAGAAGGAAGGAGAGAAGGAAGGAGAGAAGGAAGGAGAGAAGGAAGGAGAGAAGGAAGGAGAGAAGGAAGGAGAGAAGGAAGGAGAGAAGGAAGGAAGGAGGGAAGGAGGGAAGGAGGAGGAAGAGGGAGGAAGAGAGGGAGGAAGAGAGGGAGGAAGAGAGGGAGGAAGAGAGGGAGGAAGAGAGGGAGGAAGAGAGGGAGGAAGAGAGGGAGGAAGGAAGGAAGAAAGGAAAGAAGAAAGGAAGGAAGAAAGGAAGGAAGAAAGGAAGGAAGAAAGGAAGGAAGAAAGGAAGGAAGAAAGGAAGGAAGAAAGGAAGGAAGAAAGGAAGGAAGAAAGGAAGGAAGAAAGGAAGGAAGAAAGGAAGGAAGAAAGGAAGGAAGAAAGGAAGGAAGAAAGGAAGGAAGAAAGGAAGGAAGAGGAACTGGTTGCTTGTTCTCAATAAAACAGGAGTTGGTATGATACTAAGGAAAGACTCCTGTGAATGAAGGTAGAAAAGCAGGCCCTGAATTAGTTCACCTGTTCTCTACATGATCTTGGGATATAATTCCCTCCTCTGTAAAATGAATTAGCTAGACTTAATGACTTCTGAGCTCCATCTGAGCTCTAAATCTATGATCCTATGAAAAAAGTCCTTGTCTTAGTATATTAGACTTTCTACAAGCCACTTCTTTTCTACATTTCCAGTTTTACACTATCTTCATGTGATGTATTCTCTATGTTGCAATCACAATGGACTATAAATAGTTCACCAGTTTTACCCTACATTTTCCATGCTGGCATATTCATGTTTTTTCTCCTCTGCTCAGAATGTACATACTCATCTCTGCTCTCTTCAAGTGCTATTTGTAGAAACACTGACTTTTAAATTTTGAAGGGAACATACTAGCCATCTAATCCAAACTATAGTGAAAAGAATTCCAAGTATAACATAGCTGACAAGTAGGAACTTCTCTTTGAAAGTCTCAAAAGAGAAAGGGAAGCTACATGGCACACTGGATAGAACATTAACTCTGGAGTCAGGAGAACTTGAGTTCAAATCTTAACTCAGACACTTGCTAATGTATGACCCTGAGTCAGTCACATAGCCTATATCAGCTTCAGTTTCTTCATCTGCAAAATGATGTTAATAATAACTTCTGCTTCCCAGGGTTTTTGTAGGAATCAAAGAGATAATATATGTGAATTGCCTTGTCAACTTTAAAATGCTATATAAAATCTAGCTTTTATTATTATGAATAACAAGATTTATTCTGATCAGTAAAGGCAATATTTCTGCAACAACAAGTGACTATCTAAACATGTTAAGATTAAGTTCTACCTCAAAGTAAAGAGATGGAACTGAAAATTACAGGAGTAAATAAAATAAATTGCTCCTCTAATTGAGAAATCATAGGCATCTCTTAGGAAGCTAGTCTGAAAATGTTTCTCAGAGAGCACAGAAGGAAGGAGAGGATTAAAAAGGAAGAAAAGCAGAAATGTTGGATCTCAACTAAAGAACTGCATTTATTACAATTTAAACTAATAGTTATTCATTATTCAGTCAACTCTTTGGTACAAACAAATAAATATACTCCTACTTGTAAGTCCCTGGGGGCTTTCTTAATCCTTTTTGGATTTACTTTCTGTGAATTTCTAAGTAATCAAAAGTTATAGGTTGGGTACATCTTTTGTTGGGAACACCCATGGTGTTACTGCTTATTTTTTTTTCTTTTCATTTCAAAGGAAATGGGCCATCCAAACTGAAGTTGTTTTGGTGGCCTTTTTTTTTCTTTGTTCTTTGTTTGTTTGTTATTGTTGTTTTTAATCAGATGGAGTTATTTTAATCAGAAGCAATCAGGTTTTTTTTTTTTTTTTTAATTGTGCTTTCCCCATGTAGCTAAGAAAATGCCCTTGTTAGAGCTGTGATTCATCTATCATGTGGTGCAGCTCAGTTTCGGCAGCTGCGAAGACTGGTAAACCATCTGAGAGAGGCTGCACAGTGCCACAACACTGTGGCATGGAGCATAATTTCAATGCAGGCAATCTCCCATTCAAGGTAGCCTTCCATATATGCTGTTATCTAGTAATTGATAAGCAGTCTGCCTGCTTAGAATGGGAACTTCTTGAGGGCATGGGCATAAAAAATGCCTTTCTCTTTATTCTTACTGGCTGGTACTAAGTGTTTAAGAAATGTTAGATTAAGGTAAATTAAGTGTTTATATCCTGAATGATGTTTTAAGATCCCAGTTCCTCTAACTTTCCAATTCATGGTTAATAGGATCAAAGATTCAAAGCTAGAAGGAGCATTGGTGTGCATCTAAGAGAACAAAAAGGCATCTAGAAGCATATTGTAGGAAGTGTGATCACTAGCTCACTGAATAGTGCATAGTATGTGCATTTAATAAAACCTAAATTCTAATCTAGTCTCAATTACTGTGTGATGTTTTAGAAAGTCAAAAATCTTTCACTCTCAAATGCCTGAACTCCAAAGTGGGGGATAATAATAGCTTCTTTCTTCCAAGGTTATTTTGAAGATCAAAAAGAAATAAAATATGTAAAGTTGTCTGTCAATTGTAAAGTAATATATAAATGATATTATGACTAAGACTAGAAGCAGCAGTAACAGCACTAGTAGTTTTTATTGTTGAGGCAGTTGATAATTCAATAGATAGACTGCCAGATCTATTGTAAAGATGAGTTCAAATCCTGCCTCAGGCACTTACTAGCTGGTGTGACCATGCTAGAGTCATTTGATCTCTCTCAGTTTCCTCAGCTGCAAAATGGGAATAACAATAAAACCTGCCTCCCAGATTGTTGTAAAGATAAAATGAGATCTTGATTGTAAAAACACTTAGCACAGTACCTGGCACATAGTAGATAGTTTTAAAATTCTTATTGTCTTCCCCAAAAAAGTAGTAGTAGTGGTGGTGGTGGTACTAGTAGTAGAAGTAGCTGCAGAAGCAATAGTAGTAATAATAATGGTAACAACAGCAGCAGCAGCAGTAGTAGTAATAGTAGTAGCAGTAGTTGTCTAATCACCCTTTCATTTTTCAAATGAGGAACATAAGACTAAGAAAGCTATAGTTTCTGACCCAAGGTGACATATCTTAGAAATCACCAGAGAAATTATTTGAACCCCAGTCTTCTGACTCCCAAACCAGCACTCTCTATTCACTATGCGATGCAGTCTCTCAGTTTAAAGAACATTTACTAAGCACAAAATAGGTCAATTATGATTGAAAACAGAAATAGGACAAGGTCTAGAGCCTTGAACACTATTTCGAGAGGACAGATCTGGGTATGGGTGTTCTGTTTTCATCTGTTCAATCTGTTTTTAAAAGCTTGTTTAAATTTAGTCTAAAATGCTCCACTCTCTGCAACAGATACAGGCTCTTTAAAAAAAAAAATCTATGAAACTTTTAAGTTGCTAATTGCTGACAGGGCAACTTAACTTAAAGCCTGTTAGTTAACTAATGAAGTCTTCATTCAAATTAAATTAAACTAAAAATGAGTTGAGGGAGGGGGAAGAGCTGACTCCTGAAGAGTAAAGTGGAAAATTACCTCCTTTTGATTGGTAAGAACCTAATCATAGGAACTTTTTATACCTCCAAAAGCATCACATTGCATACCAGGTGATTCTTCTTTTTTCTTGCTTTTACAAATGGAAAGGATGAGCACAAGAAATGTATAACAGATGGATAGATGTTTAATGCTATTGCTCCCCTGTGAGGTTATATGAGATTTTAAAGCAATGAACCAAAAGGGAGACTCTGTCCTTTGGTACCCCACCAGGTGGTATAATGGATAGAGCAATACACTTAAATTAAGAAAAATTTAAGAATGAATCCTGACAATGTCATTTTAATTAGTTTTTTGACTCTGGGCAAGTAATTTAACTTCTCTGATTCTCTGTTGCCCTCTTTGGCTCTCAGTTTCCTCATCTATAAAAATGGGCATAAATAATAACAAAATCAATCTTGCATGATTGTTGTGAGCAGCAACAGAGATCATTTATAAAATGCAGGACTGGGGAAAAAAACAGCTGTAGGCTGAAGAAAGATGATACAAAATTTTAAGCAGTTTGAAAAAGCAATGATGTTTTGGATTTCCATTGCTTATTCCAGGTCCTTCACCCAAGTTGAGATTGAAATCTCTTAATAGCTGACAGTTGCAATTAGTAAGCCCCCCCCACCCCCACATCAGCACCAAGATGGAAATAAGATTTATTTTTTAAAGTAGAATGGAATCTAAATTGCATATAACTGAATCTTTTTTAAATGAATATAAATACAAAATGCAGGCAACATAATGAGTCTACTAATAAAAAGCATCACATAATTAACTAGAAAATTAATTGACTAAAATTCAATGCTAAAAACACCTTAGTTAATTTAACTATGTCTTAACTGAAAATTTTATATTTGATCCTGAACAATTTATTGAATGGGACAGGAAGAAGTGATATGATCAGAACTGAAATTTAGGATACTCACTTTTGCAGCTAAATGAAGACTGGACTGAGGAGAAACTTGAGGCAGGAATTTTGTAATAGTCCAAGTGTGAAGTGAGGAGGACCTGCAATATAGAGCAGATAGCATATGTGTGAGATATTACTAAGGTAGAGCCAACAGTACTTCCACAAACCATAACATTTACCACACACTGAAACCCATCCTATATGACCACTCATACCCTTGGCACATTTAAGCTGAACTAATTAAGATACAGGCAGAATCTATTGATAATATGGATAACAGATAAACAAGAGGCAGAAATGTAAGCCAGGTTTTAGTGAAACAAGGATAGAAATAAAGACAATTTGCAAGACAAGGGGCTAGAGATCATAAATAAAAGAAAAGCTTAAACAAAGTCTGAAAAGATTGAAGAGGCTTTATTGATTTTTAGGTCTGCTATCGTGGAGGCACTGGCCCAATGATTTGTTGATCTTGGAGAAATCACACAATAACATGAATCATAGAGGGTAAAGGAGGCTCAAAGCCACCTAATATAAGCTAAAAAAACAATCCCTTTTATAATATGTCCCCATAAGATAATTTTGATTATATTAAGTTTAAAAAGTTTTTGTACAAACAAAACTAATGCAGACAAGATCAGAAGGGAAGCAATAAATTGGGAAAATATTTTATATCCAAGGGTTCTGATAAAGGCCTCATATCTAAAATGTATAGAGAATTGCCTCAAATTTGTAAGAATGCAAGACGTTCTCCAATTGATAAATGGTCAAAGGATATGAACAAAAATTTTCAGATTAAGAAATTAAAATCATTTCTAGTCATATGAAAAAAATGCTCTAAATCATTATTTGTTAGAGAAATGCAAATTAAGACAACTCTGAGGTATCATTACATACCTCTCAGATTGGCTAAAATGAACAGGAAAAAATGATGAACAATAAAGGGGATGTGGGAAAACTGGGACACTAATATGTTATTAGTGGAGTTGTGAACTGATCTAAACATTCTGGATAGCAATATAGAACTATGCCCAAAGGGCTTATCAAACTGTCCAATCAGTGTCTCTACTGGGCCTGAATCCCAAAGAGATCATAAAGGAGGGAAAGGGACCCACATGGGCAAAAATGTCTGTAGCAGCGCTTTTTTAAGTGACAAGGAACTAGAAACTGAGCAAAGGCTCATCAGTGGGAGAATGGCTGAATAAGTTGTGGTATATCAGTGTTATGGAATATTATTGTTCTATAAGAAATGATCAGCAAGATGATTTCAGAGAGGGTTGGAGAGACTTATATGAACTGATGCTGACTGAAATGAGCAAAACCAGGTGATCATTGTACACAGCAATAAGATTATATGATGATTAATTCTTATGGGCATGACTCTTTTCAACAAGAGGTGATGTAGACCAGTTCCAGTGATCTTGTGATAGAGAGAGTCATCTACATCTAGAGAGAGCACTGTGGTGACTGAGTGTGGATTACACAATAGTATTTACAGTTTTTTTTTTGTTGTTGTTGTTCTTGTTGATTGCATTTTGTTTTCTTTCTTATTTTTTCCCTTTTGGGCCTGGTTTTTCTTATGCAGCATGATAATTGTGGAAATATGTATGGAAGAATTACACATGTTTAACACATATTAGGTTACTTGAAGTTTAAGGAAAGGGATAGGGGGAAGCAAGGGAGAAAAAATTTGGAACACAAGGTTTTGCAAGAGTGAATGCTGAAAATTAACTATGCATATGTTTTGAAAATAAAAAGCTTTAAAAATTAAAATATATGAAAAATAATGTGCCCCCATAGAGATTATCCAGCCTGTGTGTGAAGACCCTCTCTCTTTTTTTAAGATTCACAATAAAAGGAAACCCACCTCCCCTCACCACCAGTCCATTCCACATTGGGACACGTTTACTCTTTCATAAGTTTGTTCCAAGTTCTACCTAAATTTGCATATAATTTTGATCACTGTACTGACTTTTATTCAAATGTAATTCATCTTTCACAGGAAAGCCTTTCAGATATTTGGAGAGAAGTAGAATATTTCTCATCCACCAACAACATTTTTTTAGACAGCACAATAGATAGATCACTCTACATAGTGTCAGGAAAACTTCGGTTTGAATCCACCCTCAGAACCTTCCAAGCTGTGTGGTCCTAGACAAGTCATTTAATCTCTTTACCTTAATTTTCTCAACTATAAAATAAGAATAATGATAGCACTAACCTCGCAGGTCCAAATAAGATAATATTTGTAAAAACACTTAGCACAGTACCAGGCATATAGTAAGCACTTAATAAATGCATCTTTCCTTCCCTTTTCCCCCAAAATTTTCATTTCCT
This sequence comes from Sarcophilus harrisii, assembly GCF_902635505.1. NCBI lineage: Eukaryota > Metazoa > Chordata > Mammalia > Dasyuromorphia > Dasyuridae > Sarcophilus > Sarcophilus harrisii. The sequence goes on along the minus strand of NC_045429.1, from coordinate 42,405,658 downwards.
TCAAACAATCTTCATAAACCATGATTCAAGGTTCTTCAACATTCTAGTACCTCTACCGTAGGTACTTTTCCCATTATCAGTGCTTCTCCTAAAACATGTTTCAAATATTGAAAAATCTAACTAATTCTCAGAATACAACTATTACCATCTACTTTCTGAATATAAAGTCTCTCTAAGTAGTTTTATACAATATCAGCTTTGTCAGCTATTGGCTCATACTTAACCTGTGATTCATTAGGAACTACAGATGTTTCCCACCGGATGCTGGAAGTGCTTCTCTTATAGTATACTTGTAAAAATGATTTTCAGAATCCAAATACAGGACTTCACATTTTCCTCCACTCACTTTCATCAGATTAAATTTAGCCTGATATTATGGTATATCAAGTGTTTTTGAAGCCTAATTATTTCATATAAAACAAAATCGATATATTAGATATTTATATCATCTGCATGTTGATCCCATTAATGCCTAAAAGAAGAAAAACAGTTTAAGATCAAGCACAGATTCCCCGAGGCAGTCTAGCAGACTTTGATGTTGGTTAACCTGAGACTATTCATAACCACTCTGAGTCCAACCATTCATCTAGATCCATCTAACTGGAAAGTCATCTGATCAAATCTCTGCAATTTGGTGACAAGAGTAATATGAGAGACCTGGACAAATGTTTGTTGAAATATAGATAAATTAGTCAGCTATAATTGATGTATTAGGTTGGGAGAAAGACTCAATACAGAGCAATAGGTATGATTGTTACTGTTGTTGTTTTTGTTGTTTAATGAGTAGCATAAAGGCAAAAAGCATCAAATATGTTAAAATAAAATAGAATAATATATAAATAAGCTATAGTTAACTATGCCCCGAAGCTACAAATTGTGCACATCCTTTGATTCAATAGCGTTTCCACTGAATCTGTATCCCAAAAGGATCATAAAGATGTTTGTAGCAGCCCTTTTTTTAGTGGCAAGGAATTGGAAGCTAGGTATTAGTTGTCTATTAGTTGGGGAATGGCTAGATAAATTATATTATATGAGTATAATGGAATATTATTGTTCTGAAAGAAACAATCAGCAGTCTTATTTCAGAAAGGCCTAAAATGACTTATATGAACTGATGCTAAATGAAATAAGTAGAACCAAGATAGCACTGTACACAGCAACAATAAGATTGTGTGATGATTAAGGTGACAGATTTGGCTTCTTTCAACAATGAGATGAATCAGGCCAGTTTCAATAGACTTGAAATGAAGAGAGCCATCTGCATGCAGAGAGATGGGGACTGAATGTGGATTACAACAGAGTATTTTCATCTTTTTATTATTGTTTGTTTGCTTGGTTTTTTCTCATTTTCCCCTTTGGATCTGATATTTTTTGTGCAGCATGATAAATATGGAAATATGTTTGGAAGAATTATGTATGTTTAATCTATATTAGATTACTTGCTGTCTACAAAAGAGAGAGGTAAGAGGGAGGGACAGTGAGAGAGGGAAAGAAAAAAATAACTTGGAACTTATGTTTTACAGGGGTGAATGCTAAAAACTATTTTTGCCTATATTTTGAAAAATAAAAAGCTATTATTATTTTTAAAAATAAACTATGTCCCAAAGCATTCTCCTTATCTACCAGTCTAATAGTCCTCTAATGATCAGAAATGTTCTGAGAATCAGTCTGACATAACCTGTTCTCAATGAAGTGATGTTATTTTTTTAATTGCTACTCTTTTTAAAAGATCTCTAACAATCATTTTTAGGTGATGTACTAGAATTTTATCAGAACTCAAAGTTAGACTCGACACTACAATTTTCAGGTCCTACTCTGACCCCCTTTTGGTGAAAATGGAAATATTTACTCTTTCCATTCTTGTGGTTCTCTCATATTCTTCACACACTTTCAAAGATTATGAACAGTAGCTCAACAAACATGTATACTTCTTGGGGGCATGTTGGAAAAGAGATGAGATTTGCCTTCAGACCTCTCCTATCTTCTTCGTTGGTATTCTTGTCTAGCTTCTCGTGATCGCCTTCCTGTGATTTCCCACCCCAAGCATCCATTATACTCCTGCTTCCCTGTGGATGTCTTTTTGCCCTCTCTATGACAACTTGTTACACTGATAGTCACTCTATAACATTGATTTTGTAGCTATTACTTTTTTTAAATGGTATATTCACCCCGAAGGAAAAAAAGACCTCAGCTGACAATTCAAATCACCAGACAGTGATGTCTTGGTTATAATAATAATTTATCTTTATCACTTTCAGGCTGATGAACCAATTTCTCTGCAATAATCTTGTGACATAGATAGCTCAAATATTACATTCTCATTTATACAGATGGAGAAACTGAGGCTTAGAGAGATTAAATATTCTCCTAAATCACAGAGCCAGTTTGAGCCAGGTTTCAACACTCAAGGTACACAATTCTTTCTTTGATATCACCATGGTCCATCTAAGAAAGCCAAAGGCATGGCAACTCAAATGAGTAGTAGAGGTACTGTCAAGATATAACTAGGCCACACATGATTGATGGAGGAAGAGATCATCCAAACCTTTTCTTTTCTAAAATCTTACTGTCTATAAGAAATCTTTCCCAGTATGCTGAGGTTTATGCTTTTCCTTCTGAGATTACATATTATATCTCTTCTGCATATATCTTTTTGTGCCTAATTATTTACCTGTTATATTTTGTGCTAAAATGTGAGCTTTTTGAAGGCAAAGATCATGTTTTTGCTTTCTTCATTTTTTCAGTGCTTATCACAGTTTCTAGAAAGTACACAGGATTGAATAAATATGTGTTGATTGACTAACTGAATTGGTATCCTACAAGCTAGAATCCTACAAGTGCTCAATTCCAAGGATGAATACCTTGGAAAACCCAATTTCACATTTCCTTTACTATGAAAGAGTGATCTTTTCATCATTCATTACATTTCATTTGAAATGCCTACTTTTCTTTGATTCCACCAACCTGGGAACAAAGCACAATGTCATGATAAAATACATGAGGCTACAATAAATCCTAGAGAAATGAGCCAAAGCATCCCTGTTTCTTTTCCCTCAGTCTGCCTGAGTAAGGTTTTGTGTTCAATTAGAGTGTTTCCTTGTATATTCTTCTCTCTTTTATACGTCATCCCTGGATCCAAATATTTTGAGTCATGTCCCGGAGTGAGGATATAAAAAGCATAATCATGAAGACATTTAATATGCACGGAGCTGAGAGTCACAATACAAACCAGTGAGCATGTCATAAAGAGAGCAGTATGCAACCTTCCCAGGAAGCAAAATGTAGCTATTCATATTTTCCCTTGGGGACTCTGTCTCTCCCAATGTGAGGGACAAGTACTCTCAGAAAGCGTTTTATTTGTCTGGGATTAAAACAGTGTATGTTTCTGTGTTATGTGTGAGGCAAAATATGCATGAGACTACGAATACTATTTACATCCCATATAAGGTGGTCTTTGAATAACAGGAGGTCAGAGAAGGTTTTGTCTATCTAGGTGACACGAATAAAGGTGAACATAAAAATTATTTAAGAAGTGTTCTTAATGGAGCAACGTGCAGATCTGCTTGGGTTTGAGTACTCAATGGTCATCCACTCAGAGTTGTAAAAGTTCTTTTGACTGAATCCCATGGTCAAATCATGGATTGGATGGGCCAGTTCCAAAAAAGTTTTGGAAAATCTCACCAGATTCCAATACACAGTATCAACATGTTGTTTATTGGTTTTGTTCTGAGTCTTTAATTTTGTTTGTTTAAGGAAATTCTAGCAAGGAAAGTTTTATGCCTTCTACCAAGGCAGTCAGCAATTATTTTGCAACTTACAGAATTAGAAGATTCCCTCAGGGCCTGGGAAGTGAAGTGATTTGCTCAATATTACAGCATTAATAGGGTGGAAGACTGGAACTGAAACCAGGTTTTCTTGATTGTGAGGCTGGGGCTGGTTTTCAAGTTGCTACATCATACTGCTTCTCTCTTACTTGATTAAATTGGTATGGGGTACGATGGTTTCCCTTTTCTGTAGACATATCAAGTGTTTCTGTTTATTCTTCCTATAACACACACACACACACAATAGGACGTGGCTTTAATTTGTCTGTCTAATGTGGCATTCTACCTAATTCCCCCATAAATCGACCTTCCTACGAATGGAGAAGAGATAGGAAAAAAAGAGACATGAGATGGGGTAGGAGGGAAACCAAGTTGATGGATGGAGTACAGGCCTGGATACACTGGATACAACTGAATTTTCCTAATATAATCTTCTAAGCAACTTTAAAATAACACCTCAAATCAAATTTTGGAGCAACAGAGCAAAGAAAAAGTCAAAGAGGGGAATTTTTCCAGCCTAAAACAACTTAGGGGATCAGTAGGAGAGGTCTGTGATACAAGGACAGGCTCAGGTTTAGAGTATAACATAAGCATCAGCAGTAGGCCATGGAGGTGGCTATGGCAGCAGCAGCAGCAGCTTAGGGAATTCTCAGGAAAGAGAAGGTAAGAAACCTGAGCAACTGATCAGAAAGATTATAGGGGACCCTTTGCTGGCACGAGGTGGGCAACTCTCTTGTCCATAACCAGATGTGGAATACTTCCAGATGGAAGAGAAGGACTTGTAATGAATCACAAGGATGCTGGGACCTTAAACATAGGCCCATAGGTTCCATAAAGGAACATTAGTACTTGTAAATGCAGGGTAACAGAAGTCCTTCCCAGGTAAAGACAAGACAGAACTCCAGGTGGGCAGTGACCACACCTCTCTCAGGATAACACCACCTTGGAAACACGGAAAATTTGAAGACCCCTGGAACTAGTTCTGAAAAAGGCAGCACAGAATATCCTGAAGCTTAGCAGTATAAAATATTGGGGAGGGGACAGAGATATGGAGGAGGGGATAATAAGAGGAAGAGCAGTTTGAGGGAAGGAAACAACACAGACTTTTGAAGAGAAGAGAAGATAAAAAGAGATTGAGAAAGAAGAATAAACAGAAAAATAGAGGGAAATGTTCAATTAGTGATCACAAATGCAAATATAAATTTAATGAGTTAACCCACAGATTAGAAACCAAAGACTAGCAATATGCTATGTATAAGAGACATATTTGGAATTGAAAAACACACACACACATACACACAGATTTGAAATGAAGAGCTGGATCAGTCTCTTCTATCAGCTCAAGTGAAGAAGACAAAGGTGGCAATCATGATCTCAGACAATGCAGGAACAAAAATAAACCTAATTGGAAGAGAAAAATCAGGGAAACTACATTTTGCTAATAGATTCCATAAATAATGAACCAATAAAAATTGTAAAAATTATCCAAAAAATTAGTTTCTCTAATAAAGACCTCATTTCTTAAATATACATAAAACAGAGTAAAATTTATAAAATATAGATTCATTCCACAATTAATAAAGGATCAAAAGATATAAACAGTTTTCAGAAGAAAAAAATCAAAACTACCTATAGTCATATAAAAATATTCTAAATCACCATTGCTTAGAGAAAGGCAAGTGAAAACAGCTCTGATATACATTACACATGTCAGAAATGACAATTACTAGAAGTGATAGAGGAAAACTGTTGGTGCAGTTGTGAATTACTCCAACCATTCTGGAGTACAATTTGAAACTATGGTCTCAGGGGTGCTGATTTGATACAGCAATATTATTAGTGGATCTATAACCCAGAGAGATCAAAAGTAAAGGAAAAGGACCTATATGTACAAAAACAAATTAGCAATTTTTCTGTGGTGACAAAGACTTGGAAAATGAGAGAATACTAATCATTTAGGGAATGAATGAACAAATTGTCCACTTGCAGAGAGAGAACTGATAAACTCAGAATAGAGATTGAAGTATAATTTTCTTTCTTTACTTTTTTCCCATTTTCTGTGATAATACACAAATATGTTTTGTGTGATTTCCCATGTATAATTGATATCATGTTCTTTTGCTTCTCGAGAGGTGAAAGATGTGAGGAAAGAGAGAATCTAGAACTCAAAGTAATAATAATAAAAAGAAACCATTTCAATTAAAAAAAGAAAGATACAGGAAAAGTCATAACTCCCAGACATTTGATAAGGATGATATTAAATTGGAAGAAAGGTGGAATCTTAAAAGACAGCCTGACAAGAGTGAAACATACTGATAGAGACAGGGTAATATCCTTTTCAGAAAGTCTTGGTAAGATTTAGAGAGGAGGCACCTATTCCATAAAGCATATCAGGTGGGGAGGAGAAAATATGAAATTATACCATCCCATTCCATCCCCCAGATAGGACAACATTCTTCCTTAGGGAATGAAATACATTTCCACAATATTGCCACCTTTCAGAAAAATCCCTTTTTGCTCCACATTAATTATTCTTCTGAATAAAGAGAGATATCACATATCAAGATACAGAAAGAAAAATTCCATGTAAAATAACACGGACAATATAAACTATTTGGAAGTCTATCTGCCAAGATAAACCCAGGAACTATTTAAATATATTTACAAAACATTTTTCACATGAAGTCAGGTATAACACATTTGGAAAAAATGTCAAGTGTTCATGATTAGACATAGACATGAAAATTCTACTTAAATTAATTTACTTATTCAGTGCCATACTAATAAAATTACCAAAAATATTTTATCAAGCTAGAAAAAATAATAACAAAATATATTTGGAAGAACAAAAGATTGAGAATACCAAGGAAAATAATGGGGAGAAATGGAAAAGAAAGTGTCCTACCCATGCCAGATCTAAATCCACATTATGAAGTGGCAATCATCAAAACTATTTGGTAGTGATTAAGAAATAGAATAGTAGATCAATGGAATAGATCAGTAATCAATGACAATACTAATTTACTATTTATAAACCCAAAAATTCTAGCTTCTGGGATAAGAATTCACAACTTGACAAAAGTTGCTGGGAAAACTAGAAAATAGTATAACAGAAACTAGGCATAGATCAACATCACATACCCCATACCAAGGTACATGATTTAGACATGAAAGGTGATATCATAAGTGTAAAGGTCTGAAACTCTGAATAGGTGCACTTGAATCAGACAACCAAGCACTTAAGGCTAATTACCTATTGGACAATAACTCTATTAGCATGTTTGGAATTTCTCTTCTCACTGTTAATGCTAGCTCAATGCTTGGGGTTAAAGAGAATTGTAGATAAGGATTAGGGGGTGGAGTGAGAGAGGCCAGAGAACTTCATTTGGCCTCAGGACAAGAAGGAGAAGAGTGTGAAGATTCATAGAGATTCTGAACTCTAGAATCAAGGAAGGATCCTTGGCAAAACTCCCTGTAGTTTTGTCCATCTCCTTCACTTCTCCCCCTGAAGACCAAGGACTTCTGCTTGTCCTGACTGGCTGATTCTGAGGCACCCAGGGAGCTAGTCCGGATTTAACATATAAGCAAATTAGGTGAGCAAAGAATAGTTTACTTACCTGTCAGATATATGGAGAAGAGAAGAATTTATAACCAAACAAGAAGTAGAGAACATTATGAAATACAAAATGGATAACTTTGATTATATCAAATTGTAAAAAGTGTGGGAAAAAATTTTACTGCCAGTGTTTCTGAGAAAATCCTCATTTCTAAAATATATAGAGAATTTGATGGAATTTATGAGAATGTAACTCATTCCCTAATTGATTAAGTCAGAGAATATAAACAGCCAGTTTTCAGATGGAGAAATTAAAGCTATCTATGTCATGTGAAAAAATCCTCTAAATTACTTTTTATTACGGAAGTGAAAATTAAAACAACTCCGAGGCATTACTTCATACTTCTCAGACTGGCTAATATGACAGAAAAAAATGATAAATGTTGGAGAGAATGTGGAGAGAATGTGGGGAAAATGGAACACTAATGCATTATTGGTGGAGTTTTTGGATTGATCCAATAATTCTGGAGAGCTAAATTGCTCTATAACTATTTTGAAAGGGCTTAATATGCAGACCCTTTGATCCAGCAATATCACTCTTAGGTCTATAACCCAAAGAGATCATAAAAAGGGGAAATGAAACCACACATACAAAAATATTTATAGCATCTCTGTTTGTGGTGGCAAAGAACTGAAAATTGAGAGGACACCCATCAGTTAGGGAATGGCTGAAAAAATTGTGGCATGTGGATATAATGGCTTATTATTGTTCAATAAGAAATGATGAGCAGTTGGGTTTTAGAAAAACCTATGCTTTTCTGATGCTGAATGAAGCGAATAGAAGCAAGAGGACATTGTACCCAGTAACAACATTGTGGGAAGACCAACTATGAGAGACTTAATGATGCAGTGATCCAAAAAGATTCCCAAAGACTCATGATTGAAAATGCTATCCACATGCAGAGAAAGAATTATGGAATTTGAATGTAGAGAGAAGAATACTATTTTGTTGGAGGGTTTTGTTTTCTATTTCTTTCTCATGGCTTTCTCCTTTTGTTCTGATTCCTCTCTTACAACATGACAAATGTAAAATATGATGGCATATATATATATATATATATATATATATATATGGAGAGAGAGAGAGAGAGAGACAGACAGTGACAGACAGACACAGACAGAAAGCCTATTTCAGATTACTTGCTATTGGGGAAGAGGGATATGAAAGAAAGAGAAAAAAATTGAAACATCATAATTGAATGAATGTTGAAAACTATCTTTACATGTAATTGGAGAAAAACCTGATCCATGCCTCTCTCCTGAGCTCTCCACCAGGATATACTAGGGAATCTCAAATTCATTATGTTCAAAACAACTTAGTTTTTTATTCTATACCCATCCCTCTTCCTAACTTCCCAGTTTCTGTGGAAGATAAAATTTTCTTTCCAGTCACAAAATTTTATAAAATAACCCACAAAATCACCACCACATTTGAAGTTCTCATCAGCATGGACTATTATAATAACCTCCAACCTGTTCACTTTATAGTAAAGTGAGGGAAATCTTTTTTTAAATAATATTTTAAAAAGAAAGAAAATGGTGTATTTTGTTTCTTTAAAAAGTAAACACAGAAATTTCTAATCCATAAAGTAAAAATAAAAATCTTTTAAAATAAATAAAAATAAGAAAGCTATAGAGCAGAGGGGTTGGCTGGATGGAGAGGAGATAAGCAACATCTGTCAACAAGGCAAGAAGGAAGCTTCCTTCCCATCCTGTACTACATTCATGTCTTTTCAAAGAGAATGGGAAGGATGAAAAGTGACTGATCAAGAACTAACATTCTGTGTGTGTGTGTGTTTTAAGTGTAGGCTCTGGATTAGGCAACCTATAATTTACATTTTTTTTTCTTCCTTCACCTGTGCTGAGTTTCCACTACTAAAATAAAAATGTCACAGTAATTCTAAATTGAACTGCAAGGTGGCAGAAAGGTGGCTGGTGAGACACAGAAGGAATAAATGATCTTAGTTTATTAAGAAATATGTACAGCCATGTGGAAAGCTTACCTTCCTCTCTACCCCAATGGGCCTTTTTATCTCAGGTTCACTGGCTACACCAATACTCTGATGAACTCCATCTTTTACAAAACTCAGCCATTTCCTTTACCTATTACCATTCTGAAATATTCCTCTGAAACAATAGATGTTGTTGTTTCTTAACAACTCAACAGCCAGGTTCAAAATAGACTACTTTTACCCTCAATTTAAGCATTTTATTATCAATGGTCATAGCTTGCTTTCTCAGGGGGTTGTTACCTTGAAGATGTTTTGCTATTACATCATAATACCAAGCCGACTCCTGTTTGCTGTAAAAAGTATCTTTGCAAACCAAAAGGGAAAAACTTTCACCTCCAGAAGGCAAAGAACCTGAAGGTGGTCCTGTCCCTGTGCCAGGAACAAAACCTTGTAAAGTATTTTAAAAGTTTATTCTTCCCCAGATAGGCAAACATAACCCACCTTAGCATTAAATAGTCTTACCCATGTGCATCAGGAGAAGTCTGTTCCATCCCCCACAATTGAATAAGGCTTCTTTGAAAAAGAGACATAGCTTTGTCTGGATACTCTCATATAGTGCACAAAGTCTAGCCATGTCACTCCATGTGAGAGGAAATGAGAGGTGGTCAAGATTTATAACACAGTGGCAAGGGGATAGATGAAGTGTGAACATTTGGCCATGTGCGAAAAGAGTCCACCTGGGTATTGAAGGATTGACACTTATTTACCAGGGACTATGAGAGTCATTTTATAACTCTTTAAATCAAAGGAAGATCCTTCAAACTGCAAAAGTTTTCCTAAATGAATATTTAGTATAGAAAAGTTTGCTATGTCAAAGGCAAATAACTTCAAGTCCTTCATCTCAGATGTTAAATAATGCTGACAAGATGGGGGAGTGTTTTAGCATTCAAAACTTCAAATATGGGAATCTTCATATTGATAATATTTCATGTCCATTTTAGTATTTTGATTGAAACACTTCTCATTTATTCAGATTTATTATTTCATTTAGCTTTGTAATATGTTATTTATAGCACATTGCTACATAATTATTTTTACAGTTTGTTTGTTTTGAGGTAAGACAGGTTAGACAGCTGACTGATGGTAGTGAACAATAATTTTGCCACTTCTGTATTCCCACATTTTCTTCAAATCTATGTACCTGATTTGTGCCTCTCTCCTGAGCTCTAGTATCTCACTCTTTACCAGAATATACTAGGGCATCTCAAATTTATTATGTTCAAAACAACTTAGTTTTCATTCTAAACCCATCCCTCCTAAGTGTCTAGTTTTTGTGGAGGATAAAACTATCCTTCCAGTCACAAAGTTTTATAAAGTAACCTGCAAAATCATGACCACAGTTGAGGTCCTCATCAACCCTCAGCTGGACGATTATAACAACTTCCAACATATTCAATTTCCATCTAGTTTCATCTCTCTTCCATCTATCCTCCAAATCTACCAAAAATGATGAGACATTTGGTGAGACACTTGGAGTTATATGACTTCCTCAGGATCACACAGCTAATAAGTATTAAAGGTTTGAGGTCAGATTTGAATTCAGGTCCTCCTAATGTCAGGGCCTGTGCTCTATCTACTGCACCATCTAGCTGCCTCTAAATTGATATTCTTAAAGTAGAGATCTCACCATGTCACTTTTTCTGTTTAGAAAGTATTCTTTTTATTTCTAACTACCCATTTATTAATGCTTTAATATATAATTCACTTGTATGTATTATGTGTATATGAATACATGTATGTGTATTATATATACTTATGTATATGTATATATATATATAAAATTATATGCATATGTATTTTTATTAGGAACATAGATATAGAGCTGGGAGGCTCAGAGGCTACCTATTTCAACCAGTATATTTATTTTCAAGAAAGTTAAATAACTTGGTAATGATGGTACAGGAGTAAGTACCAGAGGAAGAAATTGAACCCAGATCCTCTAGCTCCAGAACTCCAGATCTAATCTCTATTTATACCATCATGTCATTTCCCTATTCAACTGGTATGTGTGTTGTGCTTTTTATCTTTTTAGATAAGTTTATATAATTTTCCTCCCTCTCCCTAGTAAAACATAAGTTCTTATAGGAAAGGGAAGGCTTGGTTTAAGATTTTTGTTTCCATAACTCAACAGTTTTTAGCAGGTAATTGGGCATTTGATAGATCCTTTCTTTTATTTGAATTGAATTGCACACAGGATTGCAAAAATGACCAAAACAAGGCAGAATATAGAGGAACTATCCCCTATTTCCTTTTGAATACTATTGGATACTGATCTATTTTAAATCAGGCTAATATTATATTTGCTTTGTGATTCTATACCATACTACTGACTTTTGCTGAGTTAGAAATCTAGTCAAATTTCTATATTTTTTCATATGAACTGCTAGTGTTTTTTTTTCTAATGAAAGCACAGGACTTCATACTTATCTTTATTAAATTTATCTCCTTATATTAGGTCTAATGTTCTGGCCTTTTCAGATCTTTTTGCATCCTGATTTTACTGCCCAATTTGTGATATGAGCCTCTTAGTTTTCTGTTATCTACATATGTGACAAAAATATCATTGATGTTTTCCTTTTTTTGAAGCAATAAGGATTAAGTGACCCACCCATGATCACACAGCTAGTAAGTAACCATTTATATTTTCATTGATAAAATGATTAAAAATGCACAAGATCCTTGAGGTAGCTCACTCGATTATCTCTTTCCAAACTTACATAAAATAATGACTGATCTAACTATTCAACCAGTTCCGTATCCAAAGATGATGACCATTATGAGGAGGAGAAGGAGGATGAGAATGATGAGTATGATGATGAACACAATAATGGGGGTAAAGGGTTTTCAAAATATTTTATATCTATTATCTTATTTGTACGTCACAATAGTCCTGTCCATTTTACAGACTAGGAAACTTAAACATGCAGGATCTAAATTATTTGTTCATAGTACAATCTCATAGATAGATAGAGATAAATAGAGATAGAGATATATATCTCTAGATAGATAAATAGATAGATAGATAGATACTCAGAGTTAATATTCAAAGCTAGGTTTCTTATTCCATATTCGGAACACTGAAGGTCTCAGTATCATACTACCTCTCTAACTAAGCATACTTACAACAATACCTGAACTTGGGGGAATGTTATCAATGGCTTTTACTCTGTGGGGAATGGGAAGTTCCAATCAGAGTTCCTCCTCAGGAATGCACATCTTTAATCTCTAATTATAGTTCAAAAAGCAGAGAATAAAGAAAAAGGAGATGGTTATTTGAGAAAAAGGAAGAGTTTAATTTACAACATATTAAGTTCAATGTAATGATATGATATCAATTGATCAAACAACAAATATTTATTAAGTGCCTACTCTATGCCAAGAATTATATTAGACTTTAGAAATAAGATATAAATATAAAAGATGCCTCTGTCTTCAAGAAGCTTATATTGTAAAGAGGAAACAAAATGGAAGAGATCTCTCACAGATAGTTGTTTATATTAGATCTTGAGCTAAGAGCATAGACCAAATGATAGATAGATCAATTTAGAATTGGTGTCAAAAACTGTAGTTTGGAAGTTAAAGTGAAATCACATAATAATGGAACAGGTTGGTTAACAAATGAATTAATCTGTAACCATCCATTAAAATATTACCAGGTGCCAGGAACTGGGCTAAGAGCTTTGAGCACAAAGAAAAATCAATAGGCCTACATCCTAATGGAACAGACTACTTGTATACAAATAGGCAACTTGGAGGGACCAGAAAAATCCATTTGTCCAAAAGTCACAAATCAAACTTCCTTATTTGCTGCTTTGGGGGCAAATAATAGCTATCTCTTCTGTTGACAAGATTTGCGTGCGTGTGTGTGTGTGTTTGTATGTGTGTTATCTATCTACATCTATATATCCATCTACATATAATATAGATGTAATAAAGGTAACTTAGGCAGGGTGAATCCTAGCAGTCAGGAAATCAGAAGAGGTTTCATAGAAGCAGTAGTGCTTAAGAGTTAAAGGAAACCAAGGATCCCAAGAAATGGAATGATTAGAGGGAGCCTTCCAAGTCTGAGGGAAGAGCTGGTGTGAAAGTATAGAGAAAAGAAAGTGAGCACTGTGGGTAAAGTTCAGTAGATAGGAACTATGGCTAGATTACAGGATATGTGAAAAAGAATATGGAAAAATACTGGAAAAGTAGACAAGGATCAGTGTTGAATGTTGAATATTTTAAAAGTCAACACCTTCTAAGGAAAAGAAGTTAGAGTGTAGGAGAAAGGATAACCTGGAAGAGAAGCAGCCTTTTTAAGCACCTCAGTATGTTAAATAACAGCTTTGTACTCCATATTCTTAGCAGATTACCTTACCTTATTCAGAAGGTCCAAACCATTCAATGTGAATTTCCTTGTAGCCCACCAAATATAATTATTAATTTTTCCTCTTCCTTCTCTCCTTCACTTCTATCTCTATGAAAGAAGATCCTTTCTTCATTCCTGAGTGATCTCTTGTTCTCTCCCCTCATATCAGGAGAGCAGCTACCATAACCTTCCTCAGACTACCATCATCTTCCTCAGGACCCCACTGGAAACAGTCAAGGCCCTAGAGCCCAACAGCTTTGGGAGCTGCAGTGCCTCCCAGACCTAATGGTTATGCTTTTAGCCCATTCCTTCCAGTAATGATAAAGAGGAAAATAACCCAAATGGAGAAGGTGGTCTCCATCCCTTCAACATCCACCTATCAACTGTCATCAACAAATAGGTTTTATGGGGCTGCAAAAGGCATTGCCCAGAGGAGTAACCTTTGTGTAGATGTACTATAAAGTATATACTAGCTCTACTGATGATACAATCCCATACTTCTAACAAAGATCCAGGAAAAAAGAGAGTCCTTACCAACAAAACTCTTGGCAAATAATTCAATATGGTTTTACCAATGGAAATTATAATAAAAATGCAATAATGTCATTTGTTTTACAGTTGAACTATGAGAATCTATCAAGTCAGGAAGTACTATTGTGATATACACACATGCACACACACACACAAATAGTCTCTTCTCTCCAGAAGTTCACATTGTCATTAGGAAGACAATATACAAATAATTATATTCAAACAAGATATATACGTGATAAAATTGGAGAGAATGTTGGAGAGTAGGCATTAGCATTAAAAAAAAAAGTATTGCATTTTTGTTTGCAAAAGGTAGTATTTTAGCTGAAACTTGAAAAAAAAAATTAAGAGGTTGAGAGGCAGGAATAACAAGAGAGACCATTCCAGGCAAGGGGACACTGAGGTAATGAATTATCCTATGCTAAGCACAACAAGGAGGACTCAATCATAGAATACATAAAATGGCCCTTTCCATCTAACTTGCAGCCAAAACCCCCTAAATGTGCTGACTCTCCCTGTTGAAATATGAGCTCCTTTAAAACAGTGATTGCCTTACCTTGCTACATATATTGCCAGTGGTTAACACGTATTTAAAAAATGTTTTCTTTTTCATTCATTGATTCATTTATTCCAGGAATTTGCTCTCCAAAGTTCCTCCAGCTTTTATACATTTTCAATTTCCCACCACTTACCCCCAATACCTGTCTTCTTTTGTACCCACAAACTACTCAAGTCTGCCCTATTGAAAATAGAGCTTCCTTCCATCTTGCTACCCCTGTTACCTCTGCAGGTGCTGACACTGCACAGATGTTGCTTTTAGCCCCCCAGCTCAGCTTGGCTAGAACATAAACCACCCACACCGTCACAGCTGTGTGCACTTTTACACCTTGCAGGTGGGGTGACCATCAAGGAAGCTCTGCCTAGCAGGAAAGCCAAGCAGAACTGCTGCACATTCACTTACGATCTAAGCAAACCAGCAGATGGGTCCCACCCATTGTTGATTATCCTCCCATGAGAACTGGCCAATTGAGTTTAATGAACTTTTTTTTTCCATTGCTCTGTATTTTTCCTGCATATCATCTGACAGATTGCCTCTTACATAATATACTACACCTGAAATTAGGAATGCTTTTCTTTCTTTGCTAAGTAAATTATTGGCAAGTATTGGCTAAGTAAAAAATTGGCAACAACTATATAATTTCAAAAGTCATATAGAAGATATCTTATTCTTCTAGATTTTCCCTCTTCACATAGAAGTCATCTTATTCTTAGTGTTTCAGCAAAAACTTGGTCCTGTTAAGTGTGTTTTTCTCATCCAGAGATCTTTGTGTAAACAAACCTATCTAGCAGGTCAATAGTATAGAATAACTTGTAGGTATCTGGGCATAATTAGAGATTATAAGAAATCAATAATTTCTCAATTGTTGGACAAATGGCCAAACAAAATATAGTCTATGAATGTAATGAGATATTATTGTGTCATAAAAAATGCCAAATAGGATATATTCAGAGAAACTTAGGTAGATCTGTATATAACAATGCAGAGCAAAGTAAGTAGACCCAAGAGAATGATTTACATAATGACCAAAAGACTTAAAAGAAAAGGACAAGCATAAGAGTTATAATTAATAGAATAAAAAATCCTAGTTGAATTGAATTGACCTATCTCACCCTCAGATGGACAGTGAAACATACCGCCCTTCTCCAAGCAAAGAGATGGTGGGTAATTGGTACTAAATGAGGCATGAGCATAGTCAGACATGACCAGTGGGTTGGTTTGCATTTGAAAAGTTTGTTCCTTTGTTGAAGACACTTTTTTAAATTTTGCTTTATCTGTTTCAGAAACCCTTTAGCAATCTAAGGAAGCCAAAGGACCACTTCTCAGAAATGTTTTAATTACATAAAATAAAATTTAAAAGTCAAGAATATGAAAAAGGCCAATTATATTGAGAAATAAAGATGTATTTTCCCCATCCAATATCATGGACCACCCAAAATGTACCCAGAGACCACCAAAAAGATCTGTGGACCATATCTGTGGGGCACTAGGAAGAAGAGTAGTATTTTTTAAAGCATAATAAAAACATTTTTTGTTGAGCATTCTATTATTTTTTTCATTTATTTAGAGTTTTATTTTCCCCAGTTACATGTAAAAACAATTTTTAACATTCCTTTTTTAAAATGTGGAGTTTCAGATTCTATCCTTTCCTTCTTCCCCACCCTTCTGCATTGAAAAAGCAAGGAATTTGATATAGGTTATACATCTGTAGTCATGCAAAACATTTCCATAATAGTCATCTTGTAAAAAAAAAATAGACAAAAAACGGTCAAAAAATAAAGTAAAAAAAGTATACTTCAATCTGTATTCAGACACCACCAGTTCTTTCTCTGGCTATTTATAGCATTTTTCATCCTAAGTCCTTCAGAGATGTCTTGGATCATTATATTGCTAAGAATAGCTAAGTCATTCACAGAGCTCATCATCTTACAATATTGCTGTTACTTTGTGGACAGTACATTCACTTTGCAAAAGCTCATGGAAATCTTTCCAGATTTTCTGAGAGCATACTGCTCATCATTCCTTATAGTATAATAGTATTCCATTATAATCACTTGCCAAAATGTGTTTAGTCATTTCCCAATTGATGAGCACCCACTCAACTTCTGAATCTTTGCTCCCAAAAAAGAGCTACTAAAATATATATATATATATATATATATATATATATATATATATATATATATATATATATATTTTACATATAAGTAGTTTTACTTTTTTGTCTCCTTTGTCATATAGATCTAGAAGTGATATTGGCAGGTCAAAGGGTATGTATGATTTATAGCCCTTCAGCATTGTTCCAAATTGCTTTACAGAATGGTTGAATCAGTTCACAACTATACTAACAATACATTAATGTATTGTTTTTCCACATTGGTCAATTTTCTTTTCTGTCCTATTAGCCAATCTAATATGTATGAAATAGTACCTCAGAATTGTTTTAATTTGCATTTCTTTGATCAATAATGAGTTTAGAGCATTATTTAATGACTATAGATAGCTTTGATTACTTCATCTAAGAAATGTTCATATCTTTTGATCATTTAGTGACTGGAGAATAGGGCTTATTTTTTTTTTTTTAGAAATTTGGCTCAGTTCTCTACATATTTGAGAATTGAAGCCTTTATAAGAGAAACCTGTTTCAATTTTTTCACAATTACTATTGCTAATTTTATTCACCACACACTTTATTCTATTCTCTCTCTCTCCTTTCACCCTGTCCCTTCTCCGATGGTCCCTGCTCTAATCTGCTCTCCCTTCTATCACCCCTTCCTTCACTTATTCTCTTCTCCTCCTACCTCTCAGTAGGATAAGATAGATTTCTATACTCCATTGAGTGTATATCTTATTCCTGCTTTGAGTCAATTCTGGTGAGAGTAACTCCCTACCATTATTAACTCCCTACTATAACTCTCCCTCTTTTATTCTTCTACTATAAAACTTTTTCCTTGCCTCTTTTATAGCAGATGATTTTTACCACATTCTGCTTCTCCCTTTCCCTCCCCTCCAGTACATTCTTCTCTCACCTCTTGATTTTATTTTTCCTCTTGATATTCAAGTCACTCTTGTGCCCTATCTATATATACCCCTTCTAACTGCCAAAATAATGAGAAAGTTGTTACAAATTACAAGTATCATGTTCCTATATAGGAATGTAAACAGTTTAACCTTATTAAGTCCCTTATGATTCCTTTTTCCTGTTTCCCTTTTTTTATTTCTCTTGAATATTATATTTAAAAGCCAAGTTTTTTATTCAGCTCTGTGTTTTCATCAAGAATGCTTGAAAGGCCTCAATTTAATTGAATATCTGTTTTCCCCCTTAAGGATAATACTCAGTTTTGATAGAAAAGTTTTTGATAGAAAGAAGATTGTTATTTGCTCTTTTGCCTTTTGGAATATCATATTTCAAATTCATATTCTTTAATGTAAAAGCTGCTAAATCTTTTGTTATCCTAACTGTGGGTCCACAATATTTGAATTGGTTCTTTCTTACTGAGTGCACTATTTTCTCCTTGACCATGGAGCTCAGAATTTGGCTATAATATTCCTAGGAATTTTCATTTAGTGGTCTTTTTCAGGAAATGATCTATGGATTCTTTCCATTTCTATTTTACCCTCAGGTTACAGAATATCAGGGAAGTTTTCCCTGATGAAAGATGATGTCTAGGCTCTTTTTTGAATTGTGGCTTTCAGGTAGTCCAATAATTTTTAAACTATCTCTCCTGCAACTGTTTTTCAGGTCAGTTTTTCCAGTGAAATATTTCACATTGTCTTCTTTTTTACATTTGGGGGCTTTATTTTATTGTTTTCTGATTTCTCATAAACTTATTAGCTTTCAATTATTCAATTCTCACTCTTAAAGAATTATTATTTTTTCAATGAGCTTTGTATCTTCTTTTCTCCTTTTTTATTAGGTTAATTCTGCTTTTTAAGGATTTGTTTTCTTCAATATTTGTATGTGTGTGTCTCCTTTATTAAACTGTTGACTCCTTTTTTCATGTTCTCTCATATCACTCAAATTTTTCTTTCCATTAATTCTCTACCTCACTTACTGGATTTTTTTTTTAATTCAGTCTTTCCATGACCTGAGACCAATTCAAATTTTTGGAGGTTTTGGATATAGGCACTTTGACTTTGCTATCTTCTTCTGAGTGTGTTTTGATCTTCTTTGTCACCATAGTATTTTCTATGATCAGAATTTTTTTCTGTTGTTTGCTCATTTCCAAACTTATTACTTGGTTTTTAACTTTGTTAAAGTAGGTCTCTGCTTCCAGAGTGGAGGGTGTACTGACCTAAAATTTAGAGGTTTTATGTAATTTTTCAGAGATACTTGTAGGGACCTGTAAGCTTTCAATTCTTCAAAAGTGGTATGATTTAGTAAGAAGTCTATTTCCTCCTCTCCTGCCCTGTGCTATGATTTGTAAGTGACTGCCAGCACTTTTTTTTTCTGCCATGAAAATGTGAGATTTCACTGTGACTGTGAACTGGTGTGCTAATGCTTCTCCTTGCCTTGGGATTGTCGCTGAAAACTGAAACCCAGATCCAAACATAAGCAAATCAACAGAGTGCTAACAAAGACATCCTGTAATCGCCTTCTGACCAGTTGTTTGACTCCTTTACTGCCTATGGGATGAGAGCTCTGTGAAAGCCCCTGCTGCCATTGTTGATTCAGTAGTTCCTAAGGCCTCTTCTTGGTTTTGGGGGGCCAGGGCTGTGCCAGCAAAGCCTGAACTGGACTGCAGTCCACTCTCACCCTAGTGCAATGGACTTTCTTGCCAACTTCCCAAGTTGTCTTAGATTGGATTTTTTTTTACTTCATCTTTTGGTGGACTCTGCTGCTCTAGAATTTGTTCAGTGTCATTAATTAAAAGTATTTGAAGGGGTTTGGTGGAAAGTTCAGATGAGCCCCTGCTTTTACTCTGCCATATTGGCTATGTATCCTTATATTCTTCATAATAAAACATTTTAAAAAGTGAACCAGAACCTCTTTCCTAAACATAAGAACAAACCTTGACCCCACCAAAATCTTACAGTGTAAGTCACGATGAAAATACAGGTCATCCAATTCTACAGCCATGGTTCTTTTCTAGATCACTTTCTTGTCCCTAGCAGACTCTCAGTAAGTAAATATATTGAATTGAATTGAAGTCAGAAAACATCACAAAGCTTCCCTCTGAAACTGAAACTGTAATAGTTCCTACAGCTCTACTTTATGATGGAAAAATGGAAGTAATGATAAGCTCAGTCAGGTAGAAACAGACAATCCTAAAGTTCAGAGAACACTCCAACTTTTCTTTTAAAACATTATAGAAATATTCTAAGCCTATTTTCATCTCCATGACAGAGTTAGGAGGATATCCCAGCTTATTATCCCATCTTTCTTTCTGTGCCTTTTAAGTCCTAATTCTGCTTTTCATTCTCACCATGACCTTCCAGATCTCTATTAATTCTTTCCTTCAGCCAGAGTTCAAATAGACTCATTGGTGAACCAATTCTAATACACTATATACTTGTTTTCCTTGTATTTATATTTTTATTCCTTGACAAACCTTGGCCTTAGGTTTTTCATTCCAACTTCCCTTCTAGCTATATGTTGTTGTACATAACTGAGGGGGTATCATAAGTCAATGTTGACCAGGTCCACTATAGATTTGTATCATGTAAATATAAATAAGAATCTTTAATGAACAAAAATTTCACATGGATTCTTGCTGTAATCCTTTTACATCCTCAAAGTAATTGATTATCCCACTCACCACAATAGCTTTTTCCAATTTCTTTATGCATCTTCAACTCTTCCCTTGTTTCCCTTCCCTTTACCTTATAGGTAAAAACCTTGACTTCATTGAAAAATGGAAGTCATTCTCTAAGAGCTCCATTTTCCCCCCTCTACCTTCTCTCACATCACTAAGAAGTCATCCCCAATTATCTTTGCCTTCAATCTTTATTTCATATGAAGTGACCCTTTTCCTTGCAAGGCTAGCCTTTCTATATGTACCCTTGAAGCTATTCCATCCTGTATTCTCTAGTAGATTGGCTCCTCTATCATCCCCATTCTCTCCTTTTCATTTATTCCTGTTTCCCCACTGCCTGTAAATACACTTATGTCTCCATCATCCTACTAACACAAGCGAAAATCAAAATAAAATCTCATTTAACTTATCTATCCACAAAAACTATCACTCCAAATCTATCTTTTCTTTCATGGCTAAACTCCTTTGAGAAACTTGTCTGCAGTTAGTGACTCTACTTCCTCTCTGCTGACTCTCCTAAACTCTCTGGAATTTAGCTTTTAACCTCATCATTCAACTGAAATCGTATTCCCCAAAGTAACTACTGATTGCTTAATTGACATAGCTAATGGGTGCTTTTTAAATATCATCTTTCTGGACCTCTCTGCAACCTCCCTCACTATTGATCATCCTCTTTTCCTTAAATGTACTTTTTCTAAGATTTCATGGCACGTGTTTTCTTGGTTCTCCTGCTACTTGTATGATGGCTTTTTCACAGTTTTGTAACTGAATTTGAATTTCCTTATACTCATTAACCTCCAGGTGCTTCCAAAAATTTTTCATGGGCACTCTTTGTGCAATCTGCTTATCCAGCACTAATCTCTCTTCTTACTTCCAGACTCACATTTCCAACTATCTACTGGATATCTTGAACTAGATGTCCTGTAGCATCTCAAATTCAACATGTCTAAAATGGAATTCATTTTTCATCTTAAAATCTTTTTCCTACCTTCACTCTTACTTTAGAAGGCACCATGATCCTCTCAATTACCCAGCTTGACAAACTAAGTCACAAGTCTTGTTTCCTCATTTTCTTTCATCCTCCAAACTTTTCTCAACGCCTAGGACTTGTTTCCAAGTCCTGTAAATTCCAAATTTACAACATCTCTCATATGAACTCTTTTGTCATATGAAACAGGTACCACTCTGGTATAGGCCATCATCACCTCATACTTGAATTATTGCAATGATTTGCTAATTGGTCTCAAATCTCTCCACACCCCAGTCCATCCTTCACTCTGCTGCCAAATTAACTTCCTAAAGTACATGCCTTACCATAAACTCCTACTGTCATGAAATATAAAATTCTGTTTAGTTTCTAAAGTCCTTCACAACCTAATGCTCTCTATGTTTATAACCTTCTTACATGTTACTCTCTCCTTATGTATTCTATGATCCAACAATAATAGCCACCTTGATATTCACGACACATGTCTTTATATTTTTCCCTAGATATTTTCCATGCCTGAAATACTTTTCTTCTTTCTCAGTTTCAGATGACTTCCTAGATTCCTTTACCTCTAAGCTCACATTCTGTTTTCTGTAAAAGGTCTTTCCCATTTTCCCTCAACACTGATGCCTTCACTCTGAGATTGTTACCAATTCACCCTTTCTTTATCTTGTATATACATATTTGTTTGCATGTTAGTCTTTTTCACAAGAATGTCACCTATAAATAAGGACTCTAACAGTATTGACAAGAAACATTTTAGAAAAGATCAAATAGGATCATATGTAAAGTGCTTTACAAAACTATTTTCATAAATATGAAATATTTATATAATGAAAATATGAAATAAATATGGAACTATATTCATAAATTCTGGTTATGTTAATTATGGAATTACATTTCAAAATTGGTTATCAAATTATTTTTAAAAACTTCTTCCAATTGATATAATTAACCAGTCTAAAATAGGCAGATGTTAGTGGTTTAATAGTATTGTTTCCACTTCCAAACACAGTGTAGTGAACAAAGTTCTAGAATTAAGCAAGAAAATATAGGATTGAATCTAAACTTAGATATTGACTAATTAGTAATGTTACCTTAAACATGGTCATTTGCTTCCATAAAATCCCAGTTTGTTTATCTGGAAAATGGAGTACTCGCTTCATAGAGTTGTCAGGAAGATCAGAAATATTACATATTTAAAGCACTTTAGAAATCTTAAAGTCCCAATTAAGTGTGAATTATCATTATTAAGCAATCTTCATGAGATAATACCAATTGATAAAAGTTTATAACTGTATTAGTAATAGACATTTAAACCAATAATTCTTTCCAATCTATCATTTAAAATTCTTCTTTGGGATGAGAAATTGGGGAAGTTATGAAGAAGTTCATTTAGTGCAGTGTAAATTACTCACAGAGCTCTTTGGCATTCTTCTCAGTGGGTGATCTTCCTAATAGTTGCTGGAAAAGGACAATGCTATCAATAATGAAATTCCTTTTGCATTTGAGTTTGGAGGGTTGACCTGTTTCAATAATACAGCTCATGTTTGTGGGAGGAAGCATCTAGTTTAGTAATGCTCTATTAACATACAAGTGTCTTTTGGTCAGTTCTCATTATGTTATGTGATCTAATGAACAATTCTTAATGAAAGTTCCTCAAATCTCAGTCAATTCTTATCAGGCTACCTAGAGGGATGAGTCTTTTTCTCCCTCTGTTCCAGACAAACAAGTCTCTCTTTGTCATTATGATAGATATTATCTGGGAATATTTTTAAGAAAGAGAACCCTATACTATATTCATCCATAAATGTTTCCAATGGCAGACAAAACTATTTTTCTCTACTTCTTTTTTTATAAATACCAAATCCAAAAAAGTTTCCCAAGTCCTGGTAACCATTAGAAGAAGAGGTTTATGTGAGTCATTGGAAAATGCTGAATGAAAACAAAAACAAAAATAAGTAGCAGGATGCATGCTGGAAGTTATTTATGAAAATCTGAAGTGCTCCAACCTAAGGAATTTAAAATACTAGCTTAGGGAAAAGTAGAAGTAGTCTCTGAGTCTAAGCACTGAAATTCCTGCGGTAGACAATCATATGGTGACACTATCACCAATGTGACTTAGACATCCAAAGAAATACACACTGCATGATTTTTTCATGATGTATGTTTCTGACTTAGAGTCAAATCTTATCAATTCTGGACCATAAAAGTCTATGAGCTAAATGTATAATTGAGTTGATATGTGAGGTAAGATTGACAAGATTGAGTACAAATTGGATTGTCTTCTGATTAGATATTGGATGCACACATACTGTGACTTAGAGTAATGAAGGACAGCCATTTGTTCTTTCCTTGAACTTCTTGCTTTCATGATCATTTATCCTAGAAATTGAAATGTTATTGGCAATTAAAGCCAATTGCATCATCTCATTTCAACCTGTGAAGTGGATATTATTTGCATTTTTATAGATGGTGAAATGGATATTTAGAGAGGTAAAGGGATGTAGATAGAATCTGAATATTCCTTTTCATTTTTTTTTTAAAGTAGGACTTCTCTTTTGATTCAGTGGGGTGATGATGATGATGATTATGATGATGGTGATGATGAAGAAGAACAGGAAGAGGAAAAGAAGAAGGAATAGTCAGTTTTGTCTGGACCTACGATACCAACTGTATAGGAACTTTCAAAAGAGGAAATTCTCCCTCACAAGACATGTAATGGACTGAAACTGAGTTGATGCACTGAGGTCCGAGCACTTAAGGCTAATTACCAATTGGACAATACTCTATTAGCATATGCTTGGAGAAAGAATGGCACTACTCTGTGCAGGCTTGATGTGTTGGTGTATAGAGAGATTGGGTGGAGGATTTAGAGAGTGGAGTAGGACGAGTGAGGTGACTCCAGGTGGTAGAAGAAAGAGGAGATTCCTGTGTCCAAGAGCTCTCCTCTCCCTTCGATAAAGAATAAAAATCAAGGACTTTTGCTTATCCTGACTCTGGCTGATTTTAAGGTATCCAGGGTGCTAACACAGTCATCACAAAGACAGATATTCAACTATCCTGCAATTTAGTTGTCTGAGGGCATAGAGAGGTTAGATGATTTACAGAGGGTCACCCAGCCAGTACATGTGAAAGGCAGTCCTATGAATTATATTATCATGTTTTCTCAAGTGAAGAATCTGACATGCATAGTGGTAAGGTGACTTAGAGGCTGAATAATGAGGAAGGAGCAGGAGGAAGAGAAAAAAAGAGGGAAAGAAGAGGAGGAAGATATGAAAGGGGAGGAGAATGAGAAGAAGGGAAGATGAAGGAGGGTGAAGATAAGAGGAGGAAAGAAGGAGGAGAGAAGGAAAAGGGGGAAAAGGGAAGAAATGGAAAGGACCAAAAAAACGACTACTATAACCTCTAAAACAACAACAATCCTATGGAAGACCAATTTATTCTCCATGTCACAAGGGATGGCAGAATTGTACAATCAGTGAATGCTAGCCAGAGTGATGAATGGCAGAGACTCTATGTAATTTGAGAATGTTATGATAATTGGGAAAGCAGAGAAAGAAGATGAAAACATTTGGGACTGGGATAGCATCCCAGTCATTTAGCTGTAACTATCACCATGAATCTAAAAAATAGAGTAGTAGAGGATTGCACCCTGGTCCTACTCAACTGATCTTGAGAATCATTTTGACATGAATTATATTTCTTCATGTTCTGGTACCACACAAAAGCAAAATACATGGGGAAAACCCAGAAGAACCAATCACCCATTGCTTAAACCAATGTTTCACTGCAGAGGGCTTAACTATGGTAGCAAAGTATGAAAGCTCATAAAATGAATAGAAGATTTGAATATTTTCATGCTGGCTAGTACTATGTCATAAATAGTTTAATAAAAGGCATTAATTACATGCTTACAGGTATCAAGCACTGAACTAAGTATTGGGGATGCAAAGAGAAAATTGAGATAGTTTCTACTATAGAGAAACTTATGTAATGGAAAAGACAAGATATATATGGCAATTATGATAGGAAAAGGTATTTTGATTTAGAAATAGTGAGTAAAACCATAGAGATAAGGCACATTGATGTACCTTATTGAATAGTAATGACATTATTTATTTTATTATGGCCATGGCCTTAGAATTGAAAATGAAGGTAAAGATGCCATGAAAGTTGCACATGAAAAAGTTTGATAACTAATAAATATATGGTCTAGGGTAATAGATAATATGCTTCATGCATAAAGTCTCTATTGGGCCTATGATGAGGAAAAGCTGAGTCCAAGTCCAGACTCAAACACAAATTCTATGACTCTAGAAAAGTCATTAAACTTTTGTTTCCTCAGTTCTTGAACATTTATAATGTTCAGGCTAGCTTTCTGTCATAGTCTGACCCAGTCTCAATCTGAACCAGTCTCTTCCAGCAATCTGATAGTCTTAACAGTCTCAACCAGTCTCTGTTGGGGACTTTGTCCCCAATTTAAACACCCTATTACAATTACATCATTACAATATATGAGTATGTATGGACTAGAGAACCATTACATCACCATGCTAAATACTAAGTATATGTAAACTAGATAACGATCATCTCATCAGTTCCACTGAGTCAACACCTTGTTTCAAGTATACTTCTCCTAAGTTCCGCCCTCTGCAGATAATAATAATAACTACCTATTCAAAATAATTTGAGATATTCTTTGTAAAGAAATCATAACATGTCTGATATATAATAAGCATTATATAAGGGACAGTGAGTGGTACAGTAGATGGAGTACTGGAGTCAGGTTTGGAATCAGGTAGACTCATCTTCCAGAGTTCAAATTTGGATTCAGGTACTTATTAGCTGAGTAACCTTGGGCAAGACATTTAAACCTGTTTACCTCAGTTTCCTCATCTATAAAAGAGCTGGAGAAGGAAATGGCAAACCATTACATAAAACTCTAAGTAAGATCACAAAGATCCAGACATGACTGAAACAACAACAATAAGCACTATATGAATACAAATTGTTATTGTCCTTATTAAATCAAATATTTCTGTAACTAGACATAGTAGATCTCATAAGATACTGACCAATGGACAACTGGAATGCCAGCTTGGGGGTTCTAGAGCTAAGCAAATTAGTCTTCCAGTTCAAGTTCTCTGTTCTGAGTAGAGAGGGAATTGGTGAGAATATTACCCAGGAATAAATCATCGGAAATAATATTCAATAAATTACAAGCAAAGGTGATGGTGGTAGAGGTAGAGGTGATTACCTTACCCTCAATTAAGTCATTATAAAAACATTTTTTTCAAAAGTGTAGGGAATCAAAAATGATTTCATTCCCAAAATAAGATTAAATAATATAGGAGATAAAATCAAGGAATTATCCAAAATACAAACAAGAAAATTGGAAGATCTTATGGACACTGAAAATTTTTACTCAAAGCAAACTTCAGAAAGTATACCTAAAAAGTAAATATATGACAAAAATAGCACTAATATCACAAATGATTTTGAAGAGGAAATTAAATTATTTAGATAATAATTTTTGAAAGCCCATTTTTTCAATGTGGTGACAGGAATCCACCCAAAAAACTCGGTATTACAAAACAACAATTTTAAAAAATTAATTGGTATCTAATACAGCTTTTATGAATAAACTCATCCTCTCACAATTTTTGATAGAAAGTATGAACATATTTCAGGACCTGCCCACAACAGTATCATTGCCAACTATTGTCATAGTAACAGGCAGCAAATACTATCATGGTGTTTTTAGCCTCTAGAGAGGGCTAGTGAATATCTGTGGAAATTCATTGGAAGCCTACATCAATAACAAGATGTTAAATGCAGTAGAATGTTTGAGTATCATATTGCCCAATTAAAGGCAACAAAACAGAAACTTGCAAAAAGTGTTATTGGGAGAAAGATCCTATTTGCTATATTGTATTCCCTTAAGCATCAGTTGAAAACAAAAGTCAAAAAGTTTGTTTATACAAAGAGACAAAGCTAAGAACAAAATAAACACTTCCATATCCATTAAAAATATTACTATGTGGACTTAAGAAGTAAAGAAATAAGTGACATAAGAAAACAGAAAAGCAGGATGAACATTTTTGGTCATCTACATGACATCAAGAATTCCAAAATGACAAATAAAATGCAGATAAAA
Organism: Sarcophilus harrisii; assembly: GCF_902635505.1. Taxonomy (NCBI): domain Eukaryota; kingdom Metazoa; phylum Chordata; class Mammalia; order Dasyuromorphia; family Dasyuridae; genus Sarcophilus; species Sarcophilus harrisii. The sequence goes on along the minus strand of NC_045429.1, from coordinate 42,377,861 downwards.
TAAATAAGGGAACAATTGTCATCAATGCATTGAAGGATTGAAGACATCAAAAGAATTGAATAAAACTCTACTTTCTCTGCAAAATTAGAAAACAATAGTGCTGATTATTGGCTCAAATACATCGTATTCCTTATAAATTACTTACAAAGCACTTTACCAGCTTAATCTCACCTTCCTTAACAGTCGTCATTGTATAGCTCTTATTAAAAGATGAGAACCCCAGCAATCCCTCCAAATGCAGAGCAATTATATGTTTATATAATTAATCAAAGTATTTACAACTTTGATCATTTTTTAAAATCCATAAATAAATATGAAGAAACAATATATTGGCTGAGAAGCAAAAAGTGCCGGCAAAGATATCCCTAGGGTATATAGATGAATACATTATTGATTCGGTGATTATTGAATAAGCCTCCTGAAAGTTTATATTTATGATGCCATGTCTATTGATTGCTAAAAGACTTAACTTGTTCCACATGAATGGTGTATTCATGTACTGCAAATATATAAAATAGATCCAAGCATTGTGAGAATCATAGAACTCATAAAAACAATAGTTCCTTATTTAAAGAAAGCCATTAGCCACCAACATATCACCAACACAACAATCTAAGGAACTACCAATATGAAACTTACATGAAGGAAGTTTAAGCCTGAGGTGGTTCCATCTAATCTTAAACTCATTATCATTCCTGAGTAAAATGGAATATGACTTTTTTTAAATGAGCAAAAAAAGAGAATGGAATATGATTTTCATATCAAAGAAGGAGTCACAACTAAACTCCCTATGAATCCCTTGGTGTTTGTAGATGACAGTAAATTATAAGATTACACTGAAAATCACATTTAAATGTTCTTTTATCTCATTGAAAAATGAGAATTGATGATGATGATGACAGCCTTTTACAAAATACTATTTAATTCAATGTTCACAATAGTCCTTCAAAGTAGATTCTATTATTATTCCCATTTTACAGATGAGGGGAAGTTAACTAACATAAGAGGGACACATCTGAGCTGAGAGGGAACATCTGAGATAACATGAAAAAAGTAAGATCAGATCTTCCTGAATCTGTCCTATCCATTATATCTCACTCCTTCAAATATTGTGGGGTTAAAGAGAATACATGTTTGGGACAGTCTAAAATCATGAGGCTATCCATAAATTCCCACTCAGTAGTGTACTAGCAAATGTTTAGCATCTGGCTTTCTGCAAGGAGGTGGGGATGTATTATAAACCTTTTTAGTTTTAATCTTCACAGTTAACGTTTTTCTATTACTATTTTAAGTATAGACCATCAACACAAGGTCATGAATGAAATCCAGATTAGTAGAGTTTGCTGGTTCTGAAGGTATAAATATTCAAATTGAAAATTTACCAGATTCTGGGGGTAGCTAGACGGCACAGTGGATAAAACATCAGCCCTGAAGTCAGGAGGACCTGAGTTCAAATCTGATCTCAGACCCTTAACACTTCCCAGCTGTGTGACTCTGGGAAAGTCACTTAACCCCAACTACCTCAGCAAAAAACAAACAAACAAAAAAGTAGACTCTGCCATAGGTTTTCTTCTATTCTTCAACATACACACACATTCCTTCATACTCACACACACAAAAAGAAATGGAAAGACAGAGACAGAGAGGAAGGAGAGCCTTTAAGTTTGGGCTCCTCATTTAATGATGTTTAATTTTCTTTGGTTATTTCCAGAGATCCTAATGGACAGATTGCTTAACAAATTTTCATGTTTTGGGGGACTCTCCTCACCTCATTATGTCAAAAAATAAATTAATAAACCTCTCTAGTTCTTTTTTTTCTTATTGCTTCACTAATTCATTGAATCACTCTCTTATAAGAAAAAAGATATAATGGTAATCATGTAAAAATGATACCATCTCCAATTATAACAACAGCAACTAAAAAGTTCTGAAACAAAAATCATAAAATAAGTATAGTTCCATTTCAGGGTTGTTGAGAGGAGACACACATTCACACACACACACACACACACACACACACACACACACACACACACCCTTTTCTTTTTTCACTTAACTTGAACAACTATGATGTGTTGTCATTATGGAAAACAATTCCATCTCCTTAAAAGTCACTTAGAGATCATTTTCCATGAAACTATTTACTGGCCTGCATGAAGAAATTAGTTGAAATTACTTTGAAAGTGAAGGCAAAATAATAGAGATTCATAAGAGTAAATGGAAGTAAATGTTCAAATGTAAGTAAAAAGGGAACAGAAAATATCTCTGAAGACAACACCCAGAATGCTAAACATGAAGGAGGAAGGCACCTATGTTTTAAACTTTTAGAAAATAATATCAAAGTAAACCATGAGAATGCCTCCAAGTTATAAGTAATCTTCACTTTAAAAATTACTCCTAAAGTTTTCCTTCTACATTTCCTTATTTGTAGGTAGAAAATGATAATATATCCTCAAAATCTCAACAAATTTAAGAAGACACTGTCACTCACTGGAAAAAACACTAGCTCCAAAGTCCAAGTTTCTAGGATCCATTCCAAATCTACCTTTGTAACATTAGACAGATCTTGGTTTCTTCACTTGGAAAATGAAGATATTGGACTTGATGACCTCTAAGAGCCTTGCCAATTCTAAATCTAAAATCCAGTTATCTAGAAGAGACCTTAGACATCATTCCATCCAATCTATTCATTTTACAGAAAAGAAACAGGTCCATTGGCTTATTCCAAAGTTACACAGTCTTCACTCTGCCACATGTCCTTTCTACCATAATTTTAAATTGTCAGCCAATATAAATTAATATCAAAATTTGAGAGGACTTTTAAAGGAAGCAATTAAAAAATTTTCCTCCAAAGTGATTGAGATGGGTTTCAAACTATAAAAATCATAAAATTCTATACTTGGAAGGGAGCTAAGAATCATCGAGTAAAATTCATTATTCAATTAATGCACAACTTCAAGCAGACCTTAGACTCTGTTTATATTGAACAAAACTCTATCTCACAGTAACTTCCACATAGTGACATATAATAAGAGATTAACACTCATTGAATGATTGAATAACTGATTGTTGTCCTAACTTCAATGTATATTTCCATACATTTCATATGACTTCCCTTCATGCAGTAAGCATTCCAGCTAAATTTGAAAATTGCTGTTCCATAAATGAATTCCCACCTCCATGTTTTTCACAAAATATCTCCCATGCCTTCTCAGTTCTATTTCTTAGAATCCTTAACTTTCTTCAAAGTTCAAATCCAGCAAAACCTTTCTTAATATGTTTAGAGCTGTTCATTGCCTAAATTTAGCTTGTGACAAGAAGATAGATTTATTTATAAATCTACAAAGCCATCACATTTTCTATATTTCCTTTTCTAAAAATCACAAATGCATTTGATAGAAATTTCAAATAATACAAACCCTCCTTCAACATTTTGCCTGAAAGCTTCACTTTGGCATAGAAATGACCTCAGGTTCTTAATTCAATTCAACAAACATTTATTAAACACCAACTATATAAGAGCCAATATTCTGAGAAGAAAAAGAATAAAATAATTCATTCCTTTTAGAGTTTAAATCTTCTGAATTGTAGGTTTAGGAATTACTAGTTTAGAAAAACACTTGGATAAGGAAATTCTATGTCACTGTAATCAGCATCTTCTCTGAAATTTATGTTCTTGAAGAATTTTCCCAGAATATTCAGAATAACCTGTCAGATAACGTAATATGAAATCTGTTCTTTACTAACTGAGTAACCTTAGATAAATTGTTTAACTTCACTGGGACTCAGTTTCCTCTTCTGGAAAATGAGATTTTTGAACATTGAATTTTTCTGAGGTGGGACTTGAAACCTGCTCCTGAATTATAGGTGGCATATACAGAAATGTTTGTTTAAATAGATAAAAACAAAAAAGATAGAAATATTTATTTAGGTAGAAAAAAGATGGGTCATTAGATAGAAAGATAAGTAGATGATATGGAGGGAAGGACAAAGGGAATAAGAAGAAACAGAAATAGATACTGAGACAGAGAGAAAGAGAGAGAAAATGGTTTAGAGTATTTTCCTTCATTCTGGATTTTGATGTTCCCAATAAGAATGTAAGATATGTAGTAGAAATACCATTCTCATTTATTACTGACATTATTATCTCCATTTTACAAATAAGGAAATTGAGATTCAAAGTAGTAGATTTGCTAACAACAGTCATCTATCTAGTTATCATAATTGGGGTAGAGGTTAAAGTCTATGTCATCTTCCAGGCTATTGCCTCTTTTACCACACTTCATTGCCCCCAAAGTAATGCCAATACAACTTTTGGCAAATTTGGCAAGATATAAAACCTTGAAAAGGACCAGTTATTTACTAAGTAACTTAAGGATCAATTTAATTATGTTTGGAGAGACTCCTCACCAAGTTACTGATGAGTAATCACCTATTCTGAACACAGAATACCATCAGTTCAGTCCTATACGACTTGAAATCAGCTAGTGGAAAGGGTAAAATCACACATTCTGAGAAAAAACATTTTTAAAAGTCAGAGAAGCATGCCAATTGAACTTTCCCAAACTTTCCTTGCAAATGTTTTCCCTCACGAATGAAGTAGCCTGTTCTAATACCAAGTAGACAGACAAATTCTATTTTCTACATGGGAACATTCTCAAGGCCATTTGCCTGAACTGTCTTTGCTTGATATTTTATAACTTTTTTTTAAATTAGCTCTTCATCAGATTATTTAATGAGGGGAGATTTACAAGGCACAGCACCACATTTGCTCAACGTACAATTGGGTTACACAGTTCATAGACCACAAATTGCCTTCATGCTGAAAGAAGAACATTTACTATAAGAGTAATGTAGGTGAAGTTCTCTCCTATAGATTACCACATGGGGCTTGTTCAGGCAAAGATTAATAGCATCCAGCCAACACAGGCGGAATGTTAGGAAACATTTCAAAATGGTGAGATCTATCAGCATATGGACTAATCTCTCAAGGGAACTAATGGGAGTCTAATCACTTGAGTCATTTAATACTGGTTCAGACAAAGTCATTCCAGAGAAAACCACTGTACACTGGCAGGGTGATGGACTGGATGACCTAAGAAGTCTCTTCCATCTCTAAGTTTTATGACACAATGAAACAAGGTCATATATTAAAAATGAATGCATCTACTAATGTAATTCATTCTCCCCTCCAAAAGGACCACATTGTAAAATTTTGAAAATTTACACTTAATCATAGGAAATTAAGAGTCATATGAAAATTTGACCTTAGAGATCCCATCGCTTGACATATGACCTGAAGGGTCAAAGATAAAAAGAAAAATGACATCTGTGCAAAAAATACTTATAGCAACACTTTTTATAGTAGGAAAGACTTAGAAAAAAAGTAGGTGCCCATCAATTAGGGAAATTCTTAAATAAATTATGGTATATGGATGATGAAATATCACTGTGACATAAAGAATTCAGAAAAAATATGCATGGACTTATATGAATTGAGGCAAAATAAAGTAAGCAGAAGAAGGAAAGATATATAAAAAGGAAAATTATATTTAAAAAAGAAAACTATATAAGTTGACAGCACATACATATAAAATAAAATAAATCTGCAGCTGAATGCTATGTTATATTGTGACCAAGTATATCTCTAAAGAAGAGAGAGGAGGAAAAAAAGTTTCTCCTTCCCTGACTTTGCAAGCTAAGGAACTTGGGGATTAGGGTGAAATATGAATGAAGAGAACTGCTAATACTGTCAGACTCATACTCAAAGGGGGATTTAGTTTTGTAGAATTGATTTTTCTTCATTTTTTAGGTGTGGCACATCCGGAAATGAAATTGATGTGAAAATAAAAATATAAACATATATTTTTAAATCTCCATGTTCCCTGTAGTAACTTCCATCATCCAGGTTTATTTCTTCAAAAAACAAATGTTTTTACTTTTATACCTAACATTCAGTCCCATGATATGCTTTATAAAGAATTATATGTTCTTTGTTGCTGTTGTTGATTCATTTTTCAGTCATGTCCAACTTTCTCTGATCCCATATGGAGTTTTTGATCAAATGTACTGAAATGATTTGCCATTTCCTTATCCACTTCATTTTACAGATGAAGAAACTGAGGCAAATAGGGTTAAATGACTTGCCCAGGGTCATATAGTCAGTCTGAGGCCAGATGTGAACTCAGGAAAATGTTTTCCTAAATATAGGTGCAGGACTCTCTACTGCAAAACTTCTTAAACTGTGGTTTGTAACCCCATATGGAGTCATATAACTGAATGTGGGGTCATAAGATTTATTAACAATAAATATTTGATTGGTATACCTATTTTATATATCTATATAAATATAATTATAAATTATAATATAATAAATATAAATTAGATATACTCATATAAATATATTTTTATACCTATATAGGGCCATGTAAAAATTAGGTAAAAAGAGTTTGCAAAGGGAAAAAGTTTATGAAGCCCTGCTCTACTATACCATCTAGCTAACCATGTGTGATCTTAATCATCCATGAATTACAGAGAACTGTTGAAGTTGTGACATTTAACAGTTTTTTTTTCCTTTTCTTTTAAGTAAGAGTTCTATTGGACATTTGGGGAAGGGATAAGAGTTGGAAAAAATTACAATGATATTAAAAATAAAAAGACAAATTTTTTTCCCAAAAAAAAGGGTTCTTTGATCTCAATAAAGATTGCTTGTTTGACTTCCTTCCTACATTTGTTTCTACCTTTTGTCAGTTCTAATGTTATATACTAATTGACCTGAAAAAAATATGGCTTATAGAATGTGCAGAACAAATTTTCAGGGAGTAGTTTAATAAATATAATGTGGTGAACATTTACAGGTCTGCTGACATCTCTAACCAGACTGCAACCTTATCCCAGTGATATTGTTCAAACTGAGAGTGTCAGAAAATTGTTTTATAGCTCCATGGATTGATCAATCAACAAGGATTTAGTTTGCCCCTGATATATCATGATTGACCCTGTCCTAGGTAGTAAAGTCACAAAGACAAAAAGGAAAGAATGTCTGTACTGAAGGAGAGTACATTATATCAAGGGAGCCAAGAACACACATATAAAAGCCATTTGCTAATTATTATTTAACAAAAATCGCTAGTATTAATATAGTACTTTATGGTTTGCAACGTACAACAGATCCTCACAAAAAGCTTATGAGTTAGTCCCTTATATTGTCACTATTTTATATATGACATATATGAAGATTTAAAGAAATTAAATTATTTGTCCAGAGTCACATAGTGTCTATGACAGAATTTTTGAACTTGCACTTCCCATGCACCTAATCCAGTATTCCTGCCTACTGAAATATCTAGCTGCTTCATACCCAAGCCATCCTTCTCCTAGACACTGCGTCTGAAAGCCTGGGATCTGACAAGTAAGCTTTTTCTCTCATCTTACCTAGAACACAGACTACCGACCACTTCCCCAGTAAAGTATCAGTTCCTTCCAAATAGCGATTTTTTTTTTCTTTATAGTGTTTGTAATGTAGTAGATAAATACTAAATATACAATTAATTAATGAAGGCTTTGCTGGTTATTAGCATAAGTAGCTCAGCGGATGGAGTGCTGAGCATGGAGTCAGGAAAGCTCTTCTTCTTCTTCAGTTGTGTGATCATGGACAAGTCACTTAACTCTTTTTATCTCAGTTACCTCATCTGTGAGAGCTGGAGGAGGAAATGGCAATCCACTCCAATATCTTTGCCAAGAAAACCCCACATAGAATCAGAGTGTGAAGCAACTGAACAACAGGGAAGTTAATCATTCATTTCTCCATCCATTCGTTTATTTAATTATTCATTAATTAATTTAGCTGCTAATTAATTTAACCAATTACCTATCTAATCACTTGTTTTTTCTTGGAAGGTTTTGGACAGGTCTTAAGACTTACTTGACTCAGGAGACTGAGGCTTAAATCATAGATGACAAAAAGCTTCTTGAAAAGGCAGGAGTTCCTTTTCTTCAAGCTTAACCAGAATGTCAGCACTTTTAAAATAGAACCACAAAATTTTAGAATTAGAAGAGACCCTAATATCCTTCTAATTCAACCCGTACACAAAAGCAAATCCCCGTCATAAAATAGCATGCAAGTGATTGTCCACCCAGTCTCATTTTAGAGGCCTTCCATATTTGGACAGTTCTAACTTTAGTATATTCTAATAATTTCCAATTTAGTATTTCCTAATATCTAGTATTAGTATTTTCTCCAATCTAGCCAGACAGGACAAAATAATCAGTTTTTTTCAGGCCCACTGACCCAACACAATTCTCCCCTGAGCCTTGAAATTCTTCTAACTCCCTGTTCTTAGCAGTTAGCCTCTCAATATGATAGAAACAATCCCTTTAGCTTATCTTCTAACTTGATCCACAACAATAATCTTTGCCAATGCTGAAATTCCACCAATATCACCATTGGTGAGAAGGAAACAGAACTAGGAGATGTCGAAGAAGGCTTTCTCAATGATATGGCAGAACTCATTTTTGGTCTGCCAGCAGACTCCTGCCAGGTGGGTATTTAGCAGAGCGAGACCTGAGCTTGGCCAGGGAAAGAATATTGCCATGCTCCATAGGTTGTTATGATTTTGGAATCTGATATTTTGAGTTACTTCCAGGAAATCCAGTTGGTTTCAGTGTGTTTCTCTGTGAGGGAAGCTAGCTGAGATTGACTCTCCAGCCTGGCACTGAGTAATGGGCAGGCTGCTGGCCTTCCTCAAACTGTTGTAGTTGTATTTCACCCATGAGCCCTGGAAGCCCTTGGGCAATGGGCGTACTTAAAATAAATCAAATAAGAAGTAAATAATTTGAACAGGTCAGACCTGTCATTCAAAGGCCTCCAACAAGCAGCATAAGGCTTTTCAGAAGAAAAAGCATGAGTGCTCAAAGCAGGATCTGCTTTGCTGAGGGGAGGAGGAGACTGGTCTCATTTGAGTCTCAGCCTCAGAAAAAGAATTTGAAGAGATTATGGAGCTCATAATGCCTTCGTGATGCCTTTGGAAAACAGAGCCAGAGAAAACAGTGATAGCAGCCCTTGAGATGCAAGGCAGAATAACTTAGAACTTCATGTCCCTTTTTCATATATTTTAATTTTGAAGTTGCCCACACAGACATGCTTGTTTCTTACACACAACTCTCCCAAAGACATTAACCACCAGAAATGTGACACTAATATAAAATAAGAAGCTGAGCAAGGAAGATGGACGATTTCTGAATAATTTAAACACATTCCTCCCCTTGGAAGACTTTCTTTTTAACCCCTGAAACTTCACCTGACCCTTTTCCTTTGGCTGTGGCAGTAAAACAGGAAAAAAGCCCATCCGGAGCATTCAGGGGGAAGGTAGGGAGTAGGGAAGGAATGTACAAAAGACTTTAAAAAACAATGAGGCTCCTTACAAAGTTTTTGGGGTTTTTTTGGTTTGTTTTTTGGGGAGGATTTGGATTGTAGTTTGCTGCTTTGTCTCTAAACTGTATGTCCTGAAGTGGGAAAGGGGTGAATTTAGGTTAGGCAGCTTGGCTCTCAGCCTACTAGCCCTTCCTTGTTCTACCCCAAAGGAAATTGAAAAAGGATCTTGAATTTTTCAGATCATGGATTCACTGGTCAGAGGTTGAGTGTGAACAAAGAGCACAGCACACACAAATGGATGCTTGTTAATTGGGTTCTTGCTATTTCTGGCCAATTGAGGTCAAGGTTTCATAGTGAAGGAAATGGAAGGTCTAGGAAGCAGGAAGATGTCTCCCCAGGAGATGAGTGGTTGGGAGTCCAAAGAAGCTTGCTGGAAATAGGAGATTTTGACTAAGAGCCAACAGGAGAATGGCTAAAAGAGAAAAGGCTGGATGCCCTAGAAATCTGAGTCAGGAAAGATTTCCTTCACATGGTTCAAGAGTAGGATAAAGATAAAAACTTATACAATTCAAGGAAGGGAGAATGAGATCATAGCATCCTGGATTAATAGCTTGCAGACTTTTCAATAATCCCACTTTACAGATGAAATAATTGAGGCACAAATTTGGTCTCAGACACTTAATATTTCCTAGTTGTGTGACCCTGGCCAAGTTAACTCCAATTGCCAAGGAAAGAAGGAAGGAAGGAAAAAGAAGGAAGGAAGGAAAGAGGCACAAAAAGGGGAATATAACTAGACAGAAAAATTAATATGTGTCTGTGGAAGGATTTGGATCCAGATCTTCTTTTAGTCTACTTTCCCAGGCAAAGATACAATGTGAGAACAAGTGGTTCTGCCATCAATAAATCTGCATAATAAAGTTAATAATTCAGAATAGCAATGACCTCAAATCCATCATTTATTTTTTGTTCTGTCTCAAAATCATTTGATGATAAGCCAGAGAGGAATGTTAGCATGTCCAATCCTAAATGATATAATTATCTGCAAGAAAGAACTGTGATCTCTGTCTGGACATAATCACAGAAAACACCAAAGAGCCTGGAGACGAAGTTTTGTTGGCTAGGTGTGGTGGCTAGACTGGAGATGTCAGCCTCACCTTCCTCTGCAGCACCGATGCATTTAAAAGGGTAGAAAGTATCACCAAAAGAGCTTACAAGCTACAAACCAATCTGTCAGTCAATCAATCAGCATTTAATACAATCCCTCATATGTGTTGTCTCCTCTCATTAGATTATAAGTTCATGGAGGCCAAGGACTATGTTTTTTAATTGTATCCCATCACTACTGCCTAGATTATAGGGATCCTCAAACTTTTTAAATAAGGGGCCAGTCCACTGTCCCTCAGACTATTGGAGGGCCAGACTATAGTAAAAACAAAAAACTTTGTTTTGTGGGCCTTTAAATAAACTTCATAGCCCTAGGTGAGGGGGATAAACGTCCTTAGCTGCTCCATCTGACCTGCAGGCTGTAATTTGAGGACCCCTGGGAGTAGACACAATAAATGCATACAGAATCTAGTGGCTGCCACAGTGCAAGATACCAAGGATATAAAGGTAACATTTAAATAGCCTATCATTCTAAAGAACTTATCAGAAGTAAAGTAACAAGAGACAGCATAGATAGATAGATAGATAGATAGACAGACAGCTGGATAGATAGATATGTATGTATATATAGTATATATGTACGTATATGTATATGTAAATAAATATATGTATAAAATTTGAGAGAGAAGTACTAGTAAATAGGAGTATTAGAAACATATTAAGGAAAAGATATTTGAGCTAAGTTCCGAAATAATATAGGGATTTTAAAAGTTTGGGATAAAGAGGAAACATATAACAGACATGGGGAAAGGCTTGTAATAGCAAGTTACTTATGAAAAACACAAAGACCAGTTTAACTGAACCAAAGAATGAATGAAGGGAAATAAAGTATAAATTATAAAGATGAGTTGGATTCAGTCATGAAAGACAATTCATGTCAAGCAAAGGTTTTTATTTGATCCTAGAGGTAAGAGGAAGCCACTGGAGTTTATTGGGCAGGAAAGTTATCTATCATGACATGTCTGGAGGATACATTAGAGAAATGAGAGACCTGAAAGTGGAACAACACCAATTAGAAGTCTACAGTAATAGTCTAGGGAAGAAGTGATGAGGGTCTATATGTTAACAATATTACTTTAGTAAAAGTGACTCATAAAATCATAGATTTAGAGTTGAAAAACAACTTGGAGGTCATCTAACTTTCTTATGTAAGTTTTTTTTTGTTGTTGTTGTTTTGATGAGGCCCAGAGAGATCAAGCTCCTTATTCAAAATCATTCAAAGTTTCAAAGCAGGGTTCTTTAAACAACAAACCCAGCTTCCTGCCCATCATATTATCATGTTCCTTAAGCCTAAACTGGGATGGAAACCAGAATGGCTCTATAAATAGAAAGGAGACAGAAGCAAAAGATGCAGTGATATAGAACCACTTGAGACAATCAACCCAATATTCACCATGTGTCCTGAGCAATTCACAAAGCAATGCTCAGGAGTGATTAAACACTCTAAGTTAAGAAATGCTTTCATGTTCAGCAAATGATAGGATACCTAGTTAATACTGTGTGACAAGAGTCATCACCTCTAATGGTGAACAATTGCCCAGTAATTAGATCATGAAAGAGCAACACAAATATAGCTCCAGAAAAAAATGATGGTATTTAGTCATCAAGATGTGTAAGATGAGAACTTGAACTCAAATCATCCCAAGTTCTCTCAACAATGCTATCTTTTCCTCTCCTTTTACTCTTATTTTACATAGTTTGGAGAGCAGTAAACTAGATTAAGGAATACAAAAATAGCAAAATTCAATTCTATAGACAGCAAAGCTATAACCTCTAAAAGGATGCTCTCCTTATAATCGTGTCATTTAATAATGATTGCATGTTCTATGTCCTCAATTGCCATTCTCTTGCTATTATAAATGAATGGCAAGTAGAAAGAGAAATTCCATTTAAAGTACCTGTAGATAATACATATATAAATATATTACTTATGTAAATATAATACATAAAAAGATTTTGCACTCTACTTGTCAAGACAAATCCCAAAACTATATAAACATAATTACAAAGCACTTTTCACACAATGTTATAGCTAAACAATTGAAAAATATCAAGCACTTATGGGTAGGTCAAGATAATATGTTAAAAATGACAACTGCATCAAAATTAATTTATTTTTTAGTGCCATACCAATCAAGCTACCAAAAATTGTTTTATACAGTGAAAAAAATAATAAAATTTATCTGCAAGGACTAAACATCAAAAATATGAAGGGAAGTAATTAAAAAAAAACATTTCAAAGGAAAGGGGCCTAACAATAGCATATCTAAAACTACATTATTAACCAGCAATCATCAAAACTATTTGATGTTTAGAAATAGCATGGTGGATAACTGAAATAGGTTAGGTACACAAGACACAATAGTCAATGTCATATACTGTTTGATAAACTGAAAGACTTCAACTTCTGGCATAAGTACTCACTATTTGACAAAAATTGCTAGGAAAACTGGAAAACAGTATGATATAAACTAGGTATGCATTGACCAATATCTCACACCTTTTACCAAGATATGGCCAAAATGGTTAAATAATTAGACAATCTAATTTATTAAATCTACATAGAAAGGAAAAATTTATGACCAAACAAAAGATAAAGAACATTACAAAATACAAAATTGATGATTTGATTACATTGAGTTAAAAGGTTTTTGCACAAAGCCAATGCAATCAAGATTAGAAAGGAAACAAAAAGCTAGGAAACAAATTTTATGACCAATATTTCTGACAAAGGTTTCATTTTTTAAATATATAAAGAACTGAGTCAAATTTATAGAAACACAAGTCATTCTTCAATTCATAAGTTTCCAAAGATTATGAACAGGAAATTTTCAGATGAAAAAATTAAAGCTAAATCATATGACAAAGATGTTCTAAATCACTACTCTTTAGAGAAGTATAGATGAAAAAACCTCTGAGCTGCCACTTCACATCTATCAGATTGGCTACTATGACAAAAAAGGAAAATGATAAATGTTGGAGAGGATGTGAAAAAATCAGAATATTACTATATTGTTGATGGAGTTGTGAACTGATCCAACCATTCTGGAGAGTAATTTGGAACTGTGCCTAAAATGTTATAAAGCTAAACCTTAGAACCAGCAATAAATATCATTACTAAGACTGTATCTTTAAGAGATTATTTTAAAAGGGAGGGGAGACCTACATGTATCAATATATTGATATAAAACTCTCTTTGTGATTATATAAGAACTTTCTCCCCATCAATTGGGGAATGACTGAACAAATTGTAATATATGAATTTATTATTTTATAAGAAATGAGGAGGAGGTGGATTTCAGAAAAACCTGGAAAGACCTTAGTGAATTGATGCTGAGTGAAGTGAACAGAACTATTGTACTAGCAACAGCAAGATTACATGATGATCAACTATGACAGACTTAGCTCTTTTCAATAATACAATGATCTAACACAATCCCAAAGACTCATGATGGAAAAATACCATCCACATGCAGAGAAAGAATTATGGAGTCTGAATACAGATTGATGTACACTATTTTTGGTTTCATTGGTTTTTTTTCTTTCTCATTGTTTTGCCCTTTTATTCTGATTCTTTTTTTTTCCTCAACATGATTTATGTGGAAATATGTTTAATATTGTTGTGCATATATAATCTATAGCAAATTGCTTGCCAAATAAGCTAGTTAACAACCTTGATCAGCCACTCTTACCAACCATCAAGATAGAGAGCTGAAGTCATTTTTTCACTGTCCGAATCTTGTCTCCAGATCATCAGTGGTCATCTATAGACAGAGCAGTACCAAATGCTATCATTAAAAGGAACCATGGAGTTTTCTCTTCCTCAGTTAAACTATTTTCCTCTATAAACTAGTTCCTGACACAGAACACCTCCTGCCAATGATTATTGTGTTGTTGTTGTTGTTCTTATGCTTGTTTAATTGTTTCAGTTGTGTCTAACTCTTCATGAACTCATTTGGGTAATCCTAGTAAAGACATTAGAATCGCTTGCCATTTCCTCTGTCAATTCATTTTTTTCAAATGAGGAAACTGAGGCAAACAGGGTTAAGTGTCTTGCCCAGGGTCACACAACTAGTGTCTGAGGCCAGATTTAAATTCAAGTCTTCTTGAGTCCAGTCCTGCTACTCTTATCCAATGTGCCACTTAAAAGACTGCAGTTGCTATTAGTGGTGCTGACTCATATATTCCCATCTCTGTCAAACACAGATCAGAGTCCTACTCTAATCTAATCCTTGAACCTACTATGTTCTTATAGAGTACCATCTGATCTGCTCTTGTTCTACAAGACCCTCGTGGTCTTGTTATGTGTCCTGTAACTTTCCCTACATAAGTGCTACATGGCTTTTGCATGAACTACTATGAACTGAATATGAACATAAGACCTTTTGGTGTGTTCTCATTCCAAATTAGAATATTCCCTAAGAGAAGGAATTGTTAGGTAGGGAGGGAATAGTGGATAAAATGTTAGATTTGAAGATAAAAAGCATTCAAATATTACTTTAGACACTTAACTGTATGATCCTGGTCATGTCACTTAATCTCAGCCTTGATTTCTTTATCTGTTCAATGGGTATAACACATATAATACCTAACTTTCAGGGTTGTTGTATAGCTCAAATCAGATTTTATGTGTGCTTTGCAAATTTTAAAGCACTATACAAATGTTAGCTATTTATGATTATGAGTATCAGTTCCTACAGTTTAGTATAGTACTTTGCACAATGTAAATGCTTTAAAAATGTTTTGACAATCTATTCCCTTTAGGAATGTGGAGAAACCATATATCACTGGTAAGATCCAATTGTTAAATTTTTATCATGAGCATTTCACCTCAGAAATCAGCAAATGTTATATACATCAAAGCTTGGTTTGTGTTTTGTTGATTTTCTAGACTTAAGAAAGTAATGGAGAAAATGGTAATAATGTAGATTAAACTTACAAGTGTGTCTCATATATTTTTTTCCCACAGAGCTGGTTATTAAACATTAACCTGCCCACCTAATTCTTTTTTATAGAGAGGTTTCCTTTCAACACGATTAGGTTTCATGGTTTATGATCCCTCATTCTTTGGGTACTCCTTCCATTTATGCAGAAGCACTTAATGAATGTATTGGATTGAATTAAACTAATCAAATGTAAATAATATATCAATCAATAAGCATTTATTACATGCCTAATATGTACCAGTCACTAGGTTTACAAATCATAAATTAAATATTTCTTTTTGTCAAGTAGCTTGATTCTACCATAGATCAGATCACATACATAGATAAGTACTTAATAATACTGCTTCATGTAATTGCCTTTATTGATCTCTATAAAAAGGATAAATTCCCTTTTTTTTTTTCTTTGCCAGGTTCCCTAGGTCTATTTCCTTTTGTATAAAGGTACTTGATTGATTCATTAATTTAGCAGCCAGTACCTATCCTGAAATTTCAGATCTTAACTGAACATTGGGTATCTCTTCACTCAGTAGCTTAATTTGAGACAAGAATTCAGAGCACTATTTACATGCCAAAATCCATTTGGGGGATTTAAAAAATTCTGAAGAACCAAAATCTTTCATATACTTGACTACTTCAATCCAAATTACACTTATTTACCTTCCTCATACAAAAGAAACCTATTTCTTCTCTTCTTTACTACCATATGACTAAGGATCATAATTGGCTTATTTCCCCCAAGAGGGCAGGACTCCTTATTAACACAAGTTGCTAAAAACCTTCCTAACCCTAAAATGGCAAAAAACTAAGATATTCTCCCTAGCAAAACATTCAACATGTTCTAGGAAATTTAATTTAAAAGACCAAAATTGGACATTTTAATCTCCTTTGGCTAAATGTCTAGCCTTAGGATTTTGTATGATGATATATCAACTGAAAGACTTTCTGATGCCTTTTAGTATTTCATTTCAGGGTATCAAATGGATATGTGTAAAGCATCTATTATGTCCAATTCTGCTGTTTGCAGAAGATACAAAGACAAAACAAATTATCTTAGTTAGAGCTTACATTCTACTAGGGTGTTTTAGGACAGAAAGTGAAACAAGATACTAAGTGGAATTGAGGAAACAGTGGTTAAATCTAGTTTAGCATTGATTTAATCTTACAACAAATAATGGTTTCCTAGTGATATAATGATTGGTTTATATTCAGTGTAGAGCACATAAGCTCGGAGCGTGAGCCAGGTAGATTTGAAGAGTTAGAGGGAGGCTGGCAAAGGCAGAGAAGACAAAGGACTGGTGGCAGGAGTTCAACCTCTCGGAACCAAGGAGAGAGATAGGCCTCTAAGAAAGCTAACTGGCCCTCAGGAAAGGAGACAAGACTTAGAAAGAGATGATAAAGGATTTGGACTTTAACACCTGGCTGTACTTGTGATTATTACTCTGAACTGAACCAAAGACTGCTTCCAGAGACCCCAAGAAAACCAAAAAAGAGAACATTACACTAGGGCAAAATTTCTTAACCAAAAACAAAAGGTGTATAGATAGATTTCAGAGAATATGTGGATTGGGATGGGAAAAAATTAATCATCATTATTTTTACTACTATCTATAATTGAGTATTTTCTTCAATTATTTAAGAACATTTTTAAGGACTCCATGGGCTTCACCAAACTTGCAAAGAGTTCCAGCACACACACACACACACACACACACACACAGGGAAGTGACCAAAGGGAAAGTTAGCTACCCTATCTCCCACCAGGCTATGACAAGTATGAGCACATAGGCACTTTTATTCCTTATTGATCTTAATTGAAGATTATCTTGAGATGACACTGTCTAGAAGGTGACCTTGTGAGGTCTATAGATTTGAAGTTAAAATGAATTGGGTAGGTACAAACAACATGCTCCATCAGTATGATACCAGATAGAGAGTTAATAGAACAAGGGAGAGAGAAGACAAAGGACAGCAGGATAGGAATAAAGGATAGAATATATTACCATTATTAGCAATAATAATAGCAGTTAACAGTGTTTAAAAGTTTGCAAACTGTTTTAAATATATCTCATCTGATCGTCACAATAACTCTGAAAAGCATGTGCCATTCTTATTCCCATTTTACAGGTGATGAAATTGAGACTAAAGACAGTTTAAATGGCTTTTCTGTGGTCACACAGTGAGTAAGGATTTGTGGGGAGACCTAATCCTAAGGTCCTCCTATTAGTCCTAGTCATTCTGAATTGTCTAAACAAAAGATAATGGCTTATATCTTAATGCCACCTAAAAAAACTCTATATACTTCATTCACTAAAGGTAGTATAATCAAAGGGTCAACCCAGATCTGGAAGACCTGAATTCAAGATCTGCCTCCAATGCTTATTAGATAATTCACCATTCAGTACTTCCAGGCAACTTTCTAAGATTTTAATTTGCAGACAGTTGTAAATTCGTAATAATAGAGGCATTTTTCATCCTGGGAGTTCCCTCCAGACATAGTGGATAAGATCTGAATTCAGATCCTACCTCAAACATATACTAGATGTGTAGTCCTGAGCAAGTCACTTGATGTCTCTCAACTTGAATTTCTTCATCTATAAAATAAGGACTCTCATAGAACTTAGTTTTCTCAATTGTTACAAGAATCAATGAGATAACATAAGCAATACATTCTGCAAACCTTAAAGTACCATATCAATTTATCATCATCATCATCATGTCCTTCATTACTATTGTTATTTAATTATATTGGATATTATCGTGTAAAATATGTATATATTAATTATGGACATTAAATATATTATGTATTAATTATTATTATTCCATCTAATGAATTCATTTAGCATCTTTACTGTCTAATTAAGCAACCTTGCTAAATAATCAATGGGGAAACGCATAAGAGCTTTGTTTGAGAGAAAAAAGTGTCCCCAAGTAGAGAGAATCCTCCCTTATGTCTTTCCCCAGCAGATCAGCTTCCAAAGAGAATTCCCAAATCCAGGTGGTGACTATTTTTCTTTTGTTTATTTGGAAGGAGGGGAAAGAGAGCTTGTGATCATTTTTTTGCCATAGGTACATTTCCTCTATTTAATTATTTGACACAGTTGACTCATGCCTGTGCAATTATCTCTTGGTGTGTTTAACATTAATGTATAATGGTGCTGTATTTCCAAGCCAAATGGAATTTTTATGAGACCATACAACCCTTCTTGGCTTCCCTTTTTGTTTAATGGTCATGGTGTTACAAACAGCAATGTGCAATATGAACAGTTAAACTATTCTCTTAATTATTGCATCTGGTTTGCCATACCCTGCCCATCTAGTATGTTTTAATTGAAGGGCAGAAAAGATCTCTGGTTGATCATTGATGGCTTTAAATTGGCACATAATGATAATACTGAGTTCTGGAGGGAGTTCTCCCTAAATCTCAGCATATGTCTTTATGTTAAACAATTAAACCACATCTGGATAGAGAAAGCTGATCACTATATTTCTCAGTGGACTGGAGGAGAAAACAGATTCCATAGGCTTAATGCTTGTTAATATGTATTTGTATGGGTGTGTATGGGTATAATAATATTATAGGGGGAAGGAAAGCAAGAAAGGGAGGGAAGGAGGGAAAGAGACAGAGACAGAGAGTGAGACAGAGACAAAAGAAGACAGAGAGACAGAGACAGTGACAGAGAGGGAGGGAGGAAGGGATAAAGAGAGAAAAAAGGAGAGGAAAGGAGAAGAGAGAAGAGGAAAATAGAGAAGAGGAGAGAGATAACCTTGGACTAAAAGATTATTTTCAGATAAAAAATGAACAGGTGTTTGAAAGAAAATTCCCACAATGAAATACTTTTTTTATATATCAGCAAGGGCATTTAAGCAATAATGAGGAGATTTCATGCATTTTATGCAAGGGTACCAGAGGGAATTAGGAACAGAAGAATATAAAGATCTTATTTCAAGAAAGTATATTATTATTAGGATTTGTCGAAACTCCTGTGTAGTCTTAGCTCAACCAGAACCTGCTTAGCACTAAAAAGGGAGTGTAAAAAATGAGAGAGTGCAGAGCTTTTAGGAAGGGTTAATGAGCTTTTTCACAGGGCCTGAGGCAAATCAAATAGAAAATTTATGAGTAAACATATTTCCAAGTAGGATTTAAGGTGAATTTCGACTGTCCCCAGTGCAGTTAAGAATCTTATTGCCATACAATTTCCTTCATAAAACTGTATTACTAGAAAAGCCTTTAGACATCAAAGTTCAAACCCTCAAATAAGGAAACTAAGATGCAGCAGGAAAAAGTGACTATTCAAAAGTCACTCTATATTAGTTGACAGAAGAAAAATTTGAACCCAGATCCTCTGGTGCAAAAGCCCATGTTCTTTCTAATAGACTATATTTCCTTACTTTTCCACTGTAATCTGTATATGTATCAATGGATAAATGTAAAAAGGGCTCATGGATAGTGAAGATGCTATGCTTGTTTGACTCACAGGGAAATAGAATGGACCGCTCTAACCTCTTCTTCCCACAACCTTATCCAAAGGAGTTTTCATTCCTTCCAGGAGAGGAATAGGGAGATTAAGACTTTCTCCTCAAAGACAGGTGGATACTAGGCTAGAAGTATATTGTCTCCTTTGAATATTGTTCATCTGGAAATAGGATTAGTTTCCACGTAACTTTTGATCACTTCATCATTTGGAGAAAAGGGGACTCAGAGTTTTACATCTAAGACTTGATCCTGTCCCCATCTAATACCTATTCCACAATGAACACACATAGCAAATAGCAAAGAAATCCATCAGTGGATCAAATCAGTATCAGAACAGATATCAGAAAATTTAAACATAAGAACATATATAACAAACAATGGAGAGTAAAAGAACACTTTCACTGGGAACGAAGTAACTCATGTCAATCAAGAGGAAGGGTCCTATATCTCAACCAAGGGGAAACTCAAAATTTTAGAGGAGCAAGTTGGGAACAGGGACGTTGTAAAGACTTTCACTTCCTTCAGATCTTCCCAAATTATTTTTCATTCAGCAGTTTGAAATAGGGCTAGTTTCTTCCATCTTTTCTCCCAAAGTTGGAAGTTAAATAATGCTGTGCTTGAATGATCCTCTTGCTTGAAGAATCCCAAAAGATTACTTCTTGCTGCAAAAAGCCGGAACTTTCTCAACTCTCTTGCCAAAACTATCCTGCCCCTTAGAGGGAGGCATTCATCTCTATCAATAAGGAGAGAGTTTCATACCAATGGGCTTTTGGACAAAGGTTACACACACACACACACACACACACACACACACACAATTTCCATCAATCATTATCATCATCATTCAATTACTAGCCTTATCTTATACTAATCTCCTACTCCAAAATCTTCAATGCTTTTCCATTTTTTTTTTACAGAAAAAAGTAAGATTTCCATAATCTGACACTCAAGATTTTCTGTAATAAGGCCAAAGCCTCCTTTCCAATCTTGTATTTTCCCTCAGCATTTATATAAAATACACTTTTATTCCAAAGAAATATATTCACTGTTCCCTGAAAAGCGCTTGCATTTATTTGCCTGCCTCTTGCCTTGTATTAGTGTAATGGTCCAGAACTCTGGAGAAATATTCTTGAGGCAAGGATTCTTACAACAAGGTGTTAACTCAGTGGAATTGATAAGATAATGGTTATCTAATTTAGCATGGTGATTAATTCTCTAGTTCAGTATGATTAATTTAATCTTACAACAAATAATGGTTCCCTAGTGATATAATGATTGGTTTATACTCAGTATGATGAATTGATCTAATTGTAATAGAGTTTATAAACTGGGGACAAAACTCAGCCACAGACAGAGAAGACTTGACCAGTCTCATAGTGGCTCTCCTTCCTTCATCATTTCTCCATTAAGACCAAAGACTCAGGCTGGTCCCAAAATCCTCCAGAGAACTAGTCTGGACACTATATTTTAATCTACCATGCTGTGGGAGCTCTAGAAAGCAACAGTACATTTTGTTACCCCATCTTGGGGGACTCTAGAAAGCAGCACATTACATTGAGATGTGCAGACTATTGACTGGCTGATTGACTGAGACTGCTGACTCAGACTAGGAGAGTGAAGGAGACAATGAAGACTTTGGACAACACTATTCTTGTGGTGATTATTCTGCTGAAATCAAGGCCCATCCAGAACTCCAAATGGGCTTTGGTTTCAGCAGAATAATCACCACATGAATAGTCAGGAATAAAGTCCAAAGTGTTTATTATCTCCTTCACAATCTGTCTCCTTCACCTGGGGCTGAGCTAGCTTTCTGGGGGACCTTCAGACAGGCCTTGGTCTCAGTGGAGTAATGCAGGAGGCAGGAGAGCTACCAGGATAGTGGGAGATAAAATGTCTCTCTTCTAGTCCTTGTTGGTCCTTATATTCTCTATTACAATTACATCAATTGTAGAACCATTACATCACCATGCTAAGTACTAAATATATGTAAACTAGATAACCATTGTCTCATCAGTTCCTCTGAGTTAACACCTTGTTTCAAGTATACTTCTCCAAAGTTCTGGCTCTCTATACATTTTAAGTTATTCCTTCTTATCTAAAATTTCTAACTCCCCACCTTTTCAGTTATCTAAAGCCTATCCATCCTTTAAGAAGATGATATGAAATATTTTTTCTATAACTATCCCAGCCTCTACATCCTCTTGATCCCTTTCTCTTGCACGAACCATAGAAACAGGTGGTACAGTGGATAGAATACTGGCTCTATATTCAGGAAGATCTGAATTCAAATCCAATCTCAGACACTTCCTAGTACTATGACTCTGTGCAAGTTCCTTAGCCTCTGTCTAAGTCTTCCCAACTGTGTAAATCGGGTTAATAATATTACCTGCTTCCTAGAGTGGTTGTGAGGAATGAATGAGATAATATTTGTAAAGTGCTTATCGCAGCTCCTGGCAATTAATAAACGCTTGCTTATTTCCTTCCCTCCCTCCTTATTTTCTCCCTTCATTTGACATTTACATATATGGTAAGCCTTGTAGCCTTCTATCTGAACAGCTCTTGTTTCCCTAATTACTACAGAATATAAGCTCCCCAAAGAGAGGGTTCAGGTTTTATGCACTTTATATCCTTTATAATGTTTTGAATGATTTACACAAAGTGCTCATCAACCATGTGTTAACTGGTCAAACATGAGCAAACTTTAGTATCTTTTAACCTTAAAGTGTATTTCAAGGTGGAGAGGTGGGGATGGGGAATATCCATGAGCACTTAGATAAATATAATAGTGGAATCTTCACATTCACTTCCTGTTACTATACCCTCGGGTTCTTATTACAAAGTCATAATTTTAAGAATCAACCAATTAACATTTTATGGAACACACACTATGTGCCAGATATTTTGTACTAAGAACTGGGAATATAAAAAGAAGCAAAAAACAGTTCCTCCCCTCAATTAGTTTACAATCTAATGAATAGCAATAGAGTAAATAATGACGTAGGAAGTTATAGGTATTGAATCTCAATCTTAATTCTAAATCTAGATGAAATTTGCTTATCATGTCTGCAGTCACAAAGTTAATAGTCAAAGAACTCAAATTCAAATTTTAGTTCTTCTTTTTACTATCTCTGGGTCTCAAATAAGTCATTTCACCTATTTGAGCCTAACTTTCCCCAGGCATAACTAATGATCAGAGAACTGCAAATTAAAGACAACTTTGAGACACCACTCCTTACCTCTGAGATTGGCTAAAATGACAGGAAAAGATAATGATGAATGTTGGAGGGGATGTGGGAAAACCTGGACACTGATACATTATCATCTGTATCTATATCACTGAGACATATGCTCAAAAAGTTATCAAACTGTGTAAACCCTTTGATCCAGCAGTGTTTCTACTGGGCTTATATCCCAAAGAGATTTTAAAGAAGGGAAAGGGACCCACATGTGCAAAAATGTTTGTGGCAGCCCTCTTTGTAGTGGCAAGAAATTGGAACCTGAGTGGATACCCATCAGTGGGAGAATGGCTGAACAAGTTATGGTATCTGAATGTTATAGAATATTATTGTTCTGTAAGAAATGACCAGCAGGATGATTTCAGAAAGGCCTGGAGAGACTTACATGAAGTGATGCTCAGTGAAATGAGCAGAACCAGGAGATCATTATATAGAGTTACAGCAAGACTGTACGAAGAGCAATTCTGATGGACTTGGCTTTTTGATGTTGTTCACTTGGATTTTGTTTTCTTTCTCATTTTGTTGCCTTTTTTATCTGATTTTCCTTGGGCAACAAGAGAATTGTATAAATGTTTACACATATTGGATTAAACATATATTTTAACATATGTAACATATATTGGATTGCTTGCCATCTGGAGAGGGAGTGGGGGAAAGGTGGGGAAAATCTGAAACACAAGGTTGTGCTTGTCAATGTTGAAAAATTATCCATGCATATGTTTTGAAAATAAAAAGTTTAAAAAAAAAAGACATAATGACAGCTAGATGGTACAATAGATTGAGCACCAGCCCTGAAGTCAGGAGGACCTGAGTTCAAATCTGATCTCAGACACTTAACACTTCCTAGCTGTGTGGCCCTGGGCAAGTCACTTAATCCAATTGCCTCAGGAAAAAAAAATGCATGATTAGCTGAGCCCTAAAGTCCTTTAGAGCTTGAGATCCTACTTATGATACAGTTTGATCCCACTTTTGAATATTCCCCTAATTCTGCTTCTGTTCAAACACATAGTTGTTACTTAATACATGCCTTCTCATCTGATCTGTCCAAGTTTTCTTACACAACTAATGCCCTAATGTTCCCTCCATCCTTCTCTCTATCAGAACTCATTCTCAGAAAATGATCATACAATATCAATAACACCAAATAATTATATAGCATAATAATAATAATAAAGAAAAAGAATTAGCACCTTAATATTTACACAATGCCTTCCATATTTTATTTCATTTGAGCCTCATAGCAACCTTGAGAGATAGTTGCTGTTATTAGCTCTATAAGAGGTTAAGTGATTCATAAAAATATAAAAACAAAAAAAGTTAGTAAAGACCTGAGTGTGGATTTGACCCCAACTCTAGCATTCCATCCACTGTTACCTAAATAGTATTATTCCAAGTAAGGAATGGATTGTAGAATGGCAGAACTAGAAAGGAAGAAACACAGGGATCTTTAAATCTCACTCTCATACTTTTCAGATGAATAATCAAAAAAATTAAGTGGTTTGCTCAAGGCCTCATATTAAAGTAGTAGTGGACCCATGACTAACATTCAATTGTCTTAATGTTCAATCCAGCTCATTTTCCATTATAGCGTCTTGCTTTGCAAGGCACTGAGTCCAAGAAATGGAGGCTTGATTATGGAATTTCATGTCTTGTTATGCTAATTGAAAAGATATTAGAGGCAAGGTATGGCAAGACTTTCAGGTCCCTCGAAGTCATGTCACCTCCTCTTAAAACCAATCTTTTTAAAAAATATCTTGAGTCTATTTAGCCCTTTTTATTCCCCTCATCAGAAATGGGAATGGGGGTCAAAATGATGTTGCTCAACTTCCTGTTGCCTCCATCTCTCATCTTTTTTTGTAAAATGAGGGGTTTAGAGCTGAGGTAGGAGCCAAGCTATCAAAGAATACCTCATAAAACACACACACACACACACACACACACACACACACACACAGTCATTTGGAAATGGAAAGCCTCACTCAAATTCTTATTAATAATGATGTCTCTGCTGAGCATATGTAGAGACAGATAATTAGGTTCACATAACGAGTGGTCATTAATTGGATCCAGATGTGAAAGAGTATGCTAACCATTAAAGGGAAACTGCACCAAATATTCAAGGAACAAATAGAATTGTAGCCCCAAAGTTTATGGGGGATTAATGGACAGAGTAGCCATAAAGTCTTTCAGGCAGCTTTGAGTCCCAAGCTTGGATACATTTATCATAGCACCAAAGGTTATTACAAAGAAGCCTTGTCAGTAACCGATGGTGCCCCTTTGGAAAGAACACAAAACAGAGCCCACAGCAGGCAGGAAAGGCATTTGCAATGTCCCAGAAATGCCGCCTTTGTTATTTGTCAGTGGTATTTCACATGAAATTAGCAGTATTAAAAAATGACGACCTTCGTCTTTTATGGATCCCAAAACAATACTTCGGCTTTGACGGCTGGGATGAGGGGACAGCGTGTCCCCACGAGCCTGCTGCATCTACCACCATCACTGTCGAAAACCTAATTTGAAGATTGCCTGACATACATTTGTGAATTGGCTCTTTAAATCCAGCTGTAACTCTGACCAGGTGCTGCGGGGAAACAACACGGTTACCGGCTCCACCATCCACATGTGGCGGTGGGGCCGTGGAATTCGAATCTACACACCCTTAGCTGTGGAGGTAAGAGAGTATTATGTTGGCTTTGCAGGGTATTAGCAAGTCTATCTTCTCCACTGGCAAGTCACTGGAGGGTAAAATAGATTTCTGTGTTATATGCGTGAGAGAGAGACCGCAAGGAGTTACGCTCGCAGGAAGACCTCATTCCTTTTACTAGTGTGCAGTGAGACATACATACTTCAGTCAATACATCACACGTCTGTGAAGGGACGGAGGCACGTCCTGGTAATTGAAAAGAAAACCAAATACAAAAGGGATGGCATCCAGCATTGCCTCTGATTTTCCCAAGTCTAGAATAGATGACAAAACTTCAATACCTGCGAAGTGCTGTAGCCTGAGAGTTCCCAGACCTACCTGGGCAGTGGAAAAATAATACCTCTACCTTATCCCTCCGGCTAAAGTCCCCTCTCAAAGTTTTAGCGCCCAATGTCTTAGGGGACAAGCTAAGAGAACACAAGCTCTGACCCTGCCCAAGCTCCAGAACCTTCGAAGACGGGGCCCTAGGCAGAGGGAGTAAGTGTCCACAGCCAGATTTGAATACAAGGCTTCTCCCAGGCCCAGAAGCTAGAAACGAGAAGGGAGTGCATTCCAGGTGTGCAGGACAGAAAGGTGACCAGAGAAGGAAAGCAGGAGAAGGAAAGGACAGGAGAAGGTGAGCAGAACCGAGAGAGAGATAGGAGATGTTCATGGAACAACAGAGACCGGTGCCATTGTATAGAAATGTGTCTGTTAAGTATCAAGGCATATGCATGTGTGTGTGTGCATATACACATATATGAGTATTACATATATGTATGAGTATATGTATTGTGTATGTATATATGTGTGTGTGGAGAGAGAGACAGAAACAGAGAAAGAGAGATAGAGACAGAGAGACAAAAATAGAGACAGAGAAACCAAGAGACAGGCAGAGACAGAGACAGACAGAGAGAGGGAGAGATAGAGAGACAGAGACAGAGAGAGACAGACAGACAGAGAGAGGGAGACAGACAGAGAAAGAGAAAGAGGGACAAAGACAAAGAGAGACAGAAAGTCAGGGAGAGACAGAGACAGAAAGAGAGAGGGGGAGAGGGAGACAGAGAGAGAAAGAGAGAAATGAGAGAGACAGAGAGAAAGAGAGAAATGAGAGAGACAGAGAGAGAGAAGAGAAAGACAGAGGAACAGGGGCAGAGAGACAGAAAGACAGAGACAGAGAGAGAAAGAGACCAAGAGAGAGAAACAGACAGACAGAGAGACAGAAATTGAGAGAGAAAGAAATTGAGAGAGATGGAGACAGAGGGACAAGAGAGAGAGAGACAGAGAGAGAGACACAGAGAGAGAGAGACAGAGACAGAGACAGAGAGACAGAGAATCGGAGAGAGACAGAGACAGAGACAGAGACAGAGAGACAGAGAATCGGAGAGAGCCAGAGAAAGAGAGAGAGAGAGTAGTGACATGGTCAAATCTGGGCATTAGGAAAACCACTTTGGTTGACAGCTGAATGAGGTATGAATTACAGTGGGGGAAAAACTTGTGGCAGGTCGACCTCCCAGCAGGTGTGAGGTGCTGAGTCCCAGAATCAGAACGGCAGCAATGTCACGGGAGAGAAAGGGGCATATTTGTGGAAATACAGCCAAGATGTAATGATGAGCCTTAGCAACAGACTAAATACTATAGGGCAATATAGGGAAGGATTTGGAGATGATAACCATGAGAGACAGGAACATAACCAGAAAATTTAAAGAAGAAAAGTTGAAGAGGAAATATAAGTTCTACTCTGGACATACTGAGATTAAGAACTCCATTGACATGCCTGAAAAGTAGTTGGAGTTGGGAGATTAAAGATCCCATTGATATAAGAAAATGAAGGTTGACACCTCCTCTGCAATTTAGAGCTCTCTGTTGAGCAGTAAAAAGGCAAATGACTTAACTAGTGTTGCAAGGCCAGTATGAGTCATAGGACCTTAATTCAAGTGATCCTGCCTCTGAGACTAACACTCTTATCTCCTGCTCCATACTGCCTTTTATAATTACCACACTCTTTATTTATGGGATATCACTGAATCCTCACAAAAGATCAGGGAGGTATTATTATCCCCATTTTACAGATGACAAAAGAGAAATGAAGTAATTGGCCCATGGCCCCATGAATGGTAAGGAATAAAACTGGAACTCAAATGCAGATCCAAGAATCTCAAAGGCAATGGGACAGTCTGCTGCAGTTGAGAAAACAGCTACCTTGGGAACCATTTTTCCCAAATGAAATGGCTTAGTGGTTCAAGAAAAATTGTTTTGCCATTAATGTGCACTTCTCTTCTGGAGAGAACTAATATAAACTATGAAAAAACACTTCACTTAATCATCAGTCAACTTCTTAAATGCCTGCTTTATGCCAGGAAAGGGCATCCAGGTGGCAAGTGGATAGAATATCAGACCTGGAGACAAGAATAGTTATCTTTTTTTTAGTTCAAATCTAGCATCAGACACTTACTAGCTGTATAATCCTGGGAAAGTCATTTAACCCTGCATACCTCAGTTTCTTCATTTATAAAATGGGTTAGGGAAAGAAATGGCAAACTGTTCTATTATCCTTGCCAAGAAAACCCCAAATAGAGTTGGACACAGTTGAAAATCCCAAAAGAGTAGCAACAGCATATGCTGAGCAATGTACTTACTGAGCACCAGAGATGCAAAGACATTGATGGAATAGTCCTACATCCTCAAAGGGTCTCTATTCTAACAGGAGAGATAGTGTGTACCATAAAGCTATAGAGAAAGGACCTGTCATTCATTGATATGGGTAATTGTCGGATGAGGAGATCTCCTCTACCAAAATATAGGTGAGCATTAACTCTGGGATTTATATATCTTAGGGCCTTCTATAGCAGTGATTTCTAAACAATTTTGCTCTCTCCATGTGTGTGTATATCTATATAATTTCACCTAAACAAAAACACTATATATAAATTATATTATTATATTATATCATTAGAAATTAAAGTATATTGGTATTGTTGTGATAATAGCTTTGCCTTTGTAGACTCTCTGAAAGGATCTCAGGGCCCTCTGGAGGTCCCCAGACCACAGTTTGAAAATCAAGGATTTAGAATTCTAAGAGGTTAAGTAGCTTTCCCCAACATTATATTCTCAATAGAACTTGAATTCATTCTTCCTAGTCCTGAGATTAGATCTCTATATATTATACCATGGCTGTCTCTCAGTACAGCATATATTGGGTAAATACAAAATAAATAATACAAGGTTATTTAAGGAGAGTGAGGGCTAACCATTAAAGGGATCAAGGAAGGCTTTAAGTAGGAGATGGGGCTGAATTTTGAAGGAAGAAAGGAATTGAGATATTTCTGCATTTAGCACAGTTCTGGATATAGAGTAGGCATTTTTATTTAGTTAGTTAGTTAGTTGGTTAGTTAGTATTTGCTGAGCCAATTGGGGTTAAGTGACTTGTCCAGGGTCACACAGCTAGGAAGTGTTAAGTGTCTGAGACCAGATTTGTGCTCAGGTCCTCCTGACTTCAAGGCTGATGCTCTATCCACTGCGCCATCTAGCTGCCCCCATATAGTAGGCATTTTATGGTTGTTGAGTAATAGTATCTAGAGGGACTTCAATTGGTTTTTGCAATCCAAGATCATCCTACTTAAGTGGTCCATAAAAGTCTTGAGGGAACAGAAAGGATGACAACGTTAAGTTCAAATGATATTTCTCAGAACAGGTCCAAGAAAATGAATCCAAATTATAATCTAGGAAGTGGCCATTGTTTGACTGGATTGAAGGTAAATCAATGAATTCTGGATCCTACTACCCAATAATTACAAACTGAGAAGAGTACCAAATTTTGCCTAAACAAGACAAATGTAAACCTCAACTAGCTGAACTTCTCTGCTGGATTCATATTGTGCTTTGTCATTTAAATACCCTATTAATCTACTGTGACACACCTTTACCTTTCTACCAAGGAACTACTATGGACCACAGATGCATAAGCAGAGTAAATGACCACCTCTATGATTCAACTTCAAGGACAAGGGGAAAATCCCATGTTTTAGCCCATAGGAAGGTAGATTGAATTCTCCTTGAGGGAAGGAACATTTTTTTTCATTTTTTTTTTAAATTTGAAACTCCAGCACCTAGTCCCACGTGTCTGGGACACATAGATACTCAGCAAATGATTGGTGATTAACCGGCCATATGTAACCCTAGGCCATACAAAACCCAAAAGTTTTTAGTTTTAGTTTTTAGTGTTTAGTTTAGTTTTTAGTTTCTTGTCCCCAACGAAGGGCACAACATCCTGAATATAGTAGGTGCCTAATATGTGCTTTTTAGATTGGGATTAAATCCCATGATCTGCCAAATTTTCTCAAACTCTTGCATGATGATTCCTAATCTTCCTTATAATGCAGTCATTCTTTTAAGAGCCTCATCTTCATAATCTATGTATTTTATTTCTTTTCAAATTCAAGTACCTTCCCTCCCACCATCACTACTGAATCAATGTTGAATCTATTAATCATACATACCTTAATATGAAGAAAGGTTATGAGAGCTAGAGGGAAGAATACATCTGACAGCCTAAGGCAACTTGAAGGGGAAAGAAAGATGCTGTCACTCAATTGGAAGTTGGCCGAACCAAAAACAAACATCCTGATTTCACTTCTGGAAGGTTCTGCTGGGGAATCCAGATTATTTATTCTCATCAGCCTTCAACCTTAGTGGAGGGGCTAACTAAGGAACTTTCCCACCTGCCCATCATCACCCTTCACCTCCATCAAATCAAGAATTGTTTATTAATGGAGTCACTCATCATTTTATGAAAACAAAGAAAATCATTAGCAGTTTCTCCAATGGTTACATCATCATTGAGTCCACTGAGCTGAACAAAGAACAACTCAAACAAGACACCAAATATAGTGGGGAATGTGTATGTGTGTTTAATAATGTGAAATTCAATAAAGTCTAGCACATTTTTCCTGAAATCTTTTCCCTTTGGTTTTCTTGATCGTTTTTAAGTCAAAGGCAATTTAATGTATGACATATGCCGAAGAAGGTTAGCAATTGGCAGCAGCTGGTGAGAAAAAGCTTGAGCAGCTCCATCTTGTATTGCCCCCTTTCTGTAAGGAACTTAACAAGTGAAGGAATAGGACTATTCCACACTAGATTTGGAGGCAGAGATTTAGGTTCGAAACCCAGCTCTGTGAGTCTCAGGGTACAGTTGGAGATAGTCTGGAGAAGGGCAAATATCCATATACCTCTTTGTTCACCTAGACCATAACTCTGGCATCCCAGAATGCTATGCAGTCAAGTCTGACCTCATACCTGGAGCAGCTGATGTTTCTAGTCCAGGTAACTTGGATGGGCACCATTAGACTTGGGATGCAGACTCACAAGCAATCTTGCTCTGATGGTCACATAGGATTATTTTGATGCCCTAGCCTAGACCCAACATGGGTCCCTGAGATGGCCTGCTCTGTTGGCTTTCCCTCACTGTGGCCTGTTCAAACCCATATGGATTTGACCCAGTGGCAGCCTTAGGTCCCTCAGAGGGCCAAGATAGTTGTAACCTACTACCACCTTTGGTCCTGGAAGCAGAGGAAGCAAGAGACCCAGCTGATAAGTCAGACACTAGTGAGGGTCCTTCCTTGCACCTGAGAAAAGTCATAGGCTGGGGGAATGTGTGCAGAAAGGGCAACTTCAAACCCATCTGAGGGACAACCTAGATAAGAACCCATATGATTGCACTAGGCCTGAGTACCAGTAAATTATTCCCTGATGCAGTAGACACAGAAAGAGAGGAGACATTGCCAGAGGACTTGAAGCTTCCCCTGCCTGACGACCTGTCTCTACTTTGAAACCTCACCTGTGAAATAGACCTTTTGCCTAAGAATTGTTTCTTCCTTCCTGCCTTCCTTCCTTCCATTTTCCTTCTTTCCTTCATTTTCCTTCTTTCCTTTCTTCCTTTTCTTTCCTTCCTTCTTTTCTACCTTCCTTCCTTTCTTCCTACATCCTTCCTTCTTTCTTTTCTTTTTTCTTTCTTTTCTTCCTTCCTTCTTTCTTTTTGTCTTTTTTCCTTCCTTTCTTCCTTCTTTTATTCTTCCCTTCATTCCTTCTTTCCTTCTTTTTTTCCATTATGCCAACACTCCTAAGCTGTTATTTCTATCCTCTTCCCTGATATCACCTAGTTTCTGTCCTACTTTAAGGAAAATAAAGATATATTTGCATGTACACATGTATATATACTCAAATAATTATTGATATAGAGAGACAAACAAGACAGACAGAGACAGAAATTTATGGAGTGGTAGAGAATTAACTTTTAATTACCTCAGACACTCTCACCAAATGACCATTAAAAATACATATACAAGGACATATACCTTTACTAGACCTCAGTTACCTTTGTTAAAAGTATTGATTTGGGGGGGGGGCAAAAGGACAAAAAAGCTATAAAAATGTATTTTAGATGTAAAAGATTTTCTATAATTTTTTTTGCATGCATGGAAGGGGACCCACTGTCTTCCATTTACTAGTTTCATGATCTTGAAAAAGTTATCTAGAGTAGAATATCTCTAAGTTCTCTTCCATTGCCAAAAGAATCATAGAATTTCAGTTAATAACACCTCAATGGCTATCAACTGGTAAATTGATTAATTTTTTTCTATTCATTCCAAATATTTACTTGAAGCTCGCCAAGGAAAGGAAAGCCCATGGCCTCTCACGACAGCCTCTTCTACTTTGAGTTCACTCTAATTGTTAAGAATTTCGTTTATCTGTGAAAATATGTATAAAAGAATTGCACATGTATACCAAATATTACATTATTTGCTGTCTAGGGGGAGGAGGTAGGAGAAAGGGGAGAAAAATTTGGA
This sequence comes from Sarcophilus harrisii, assembly GCF_902635505.1. Taxonomy (NCBI): domain Eukaryota; kingdom Metazoa; phylum Chordata; class Mammalia; order Dasyuromorphia; family Dasyuridae; genus Sarcophilus; species Sarcophilus harrisii. The sequence continues at coordinate 42,345,140 of NC_045429.1, read as the reverse complement.
ACACAGGGTTTTGCAAGAGTGAATGTGAAAAACTATTTTGCACATATTTTAAAAATAAAAAGCTTTTATTTTTATAAAAGAATTTTATTTACCCCATCCTCTTTCTCCCCCTCCTCCAACTCCCTCCACCACCAGTCTAAATCTTCCTATTAAACATTTTACCTATTACTCAGTGCTTTGTTCTCTAGGGCCAAACCAAACAAGTTGACTCTTCTACATAATACCTTTTCCAGTATTTGATTGTAGGAAATGCAATAGCCCATTTGGCTGGGATATATAATATATGGAGGAGAGTGATGGAGGAATAAGACAGAAAGGTAGGTTGGTGCCAGATTGAGAAGGGCCTTTTAAATTCCAAGATATGGAGGAGTTTTGAATAGTGGAACTGCATGAGCACATCCTTGAATTGAAAAGATTGTTTTGCAGCTCTGCTGTCAACACATTATTGAAGGGAAGGATTGGAGACAGCAAAACTAGTTAAGACTATGATAATAGGCAAAGATTGAGATGGCAAAGACTTCAGCTGGATGGTTGCCAGATGAATGGAAAGAAGGAAAAAGATACAAGAGATTTTGCAGACATAGAACCAACGGATATTGAAAATTAACTAGACATTTTTAGGCTTTCTTGGAAAATTGTAATTATAACCAAAGAGCTGAACTGAAGCTAACAAGTAACTTTCTAGTTGTCTAAATTCAAGTTTATAACTATCATTAATTGCCTACCAGGTACCAGACATTACACCAGGCACTATACCTTCCTGTCTCTCTTGGAGAGCAAAGAGTCCTGTAAATCTAAATGGACATAGCTAAATGAGACTTGTGAACTTAGAAAAATTACCTGATAAACAGATATTCTCATTTAACAAGAAACCTGGTGCTACTGTGGAAATTGTGTTAGATGTGTGCTTAGAAAAGCTGGATTCATATTCTAGTTTTGCTAAAAAAAAAAAAAAAAGAAAAAAAAAAGAAAAAAGGAAAAAAAAAAACCTTTCCTTTCTGTGTGACTATGAACAAGTTGCATATCTTCTATGGCCTCAGTTTCCTTGTTTGTAAAATAAGGTGACTGGAAAATCTCCAAGATCCTTTCCAGCTCGAGATAAATAAATCAATGATCTTATGAAACAATGACACACCTCTAACTTGCAATAATGGTTGAAAATTACTTACCTCTCATTCATTCAACTCAGGCATTCTAAATGTGTCAGAAGAGTACATCATAATATGGTTGTGTGTATATATACATACATGTGTGTATGTGCTAATAGGTATGCATATTCATATAAATATATATGCATCATACCAATACACAAATATTATTATATATACATACATAAATTTGATTTTATAAAATAACTGGAATATCATGTGAATTGTTATTATAAAGTACTTAGCAGAATTCCTGACATATAACAGGTACTTAATGAATGTTTATTCCTTCCTCCCTTCCTAGGGCCTTCCTCTTAGGATTATTGTGGGTCTCAAGCAAGATATTTATATAAAACATTTCCTCAAACCACAGATCACATATCTGTAACAAGGAGTACCTTGTCAAACAGATTTGATTGAAGCACTGGACCTGGAATCAAGAGGACCTGAGTTCAAATCTGCCCTCATACACTTAATACTTCCTAGATGTGTAACTTTAGGCATATCATTTAACCTTACCCTATCCTCTCCTCCCCAAAAAACTGTGACAAAAGCTGTAATTTTTTATTATTGACTGTATCAATTCATTTGTCTATTCCATTCCTATATATTTCATTTCCAACCTCTTCTCTCTATTCATGTTGCTACCATCCTAGTTCAGGATCACTTTTAGATCACTTGCTTCATATAATAAATAGGAGCCTATAATACTCTCCTGTCAAATCTTCCCACTTTCATTCTTGTCTATCAAATCTAGGCTTCATATAGTTGAGAAAACAATCTTCCTATTGCACAACTCAGAAATCAGCATTCCCCTGCTCAAAAGTCTTTAGTGAGTTCCTATTAGATCTTTTTTTTAATAGAAATATTTTTTAATAATGTTTTATTGACAGAACCCATGCCAGGGTAAGTTTTTACAACATTATCCCTTGCATTCACTTCTGTTCCGATTTTTCCCCTCCCTCTCTCCACCTCCTCCCCCAGATGACAAACAATCCTATACATGTTAAATATGTCACAGTATATCCTAGATACAATATATGTGTGCAGAACTGAACAGTTCTCTTATTGCACAGGGAGAATTGGATTCAGAAGGTAAAAATAACCTGGGAAGAAAAACAAAAATCCAAACAGTTTACATTCATTTCCCAGTGTTCTTTCTTTGGGTGTAGCTGCTTCTGTCCATCTTCCTATTATATGTTAAGAAAGAAAGAAGAAGAAAAGGAAAAAAGGAAGAAAGGAAGGAAGGAAGGAAGGAAGGAAGGAAGGAAGGAAGGAAGGAAGGAAGGGAGGGAAGGAAGGAAGGAAGGAAGGAAGGAAGGAAGGGAGAGAGGAAAGGAAGGAAGAAGGGACAAAGGGAGGGAGGAAGGAAGGGAGGAAGGAGGGAAGGAAAATGGGAAGGAAAGATGGAAGGAAAGAGGAAAGGAAGGGAGGGAGGGAGCAAGGAAGAAAGAGAGGAAGGAGGGAAGGAAAAAAGGAAGGAAGGGAGGGAAGGAAGGAGGGAAGGAGGAAGGAGGAGAGGAAGGGAGGAGGACGGGAAAGAATGAGAGGAGGAAGGGAGGGAAGGAAGGAAGGAAGAAGGAAGGAGGAAGGAAGGAGGAAGAAAGGAAGGAGGAAGGGAAAGAAGGAAGAAAGGAAGGAGGTAAGGAAAAAGAGGAAGAAGGAGAATAATGGAGGAGGGGAAAAGAGGAAGGAAGAAAGAAAAGTGGAAGAAAGAGGAAAGGGAGGGAGGGAGGGAGGGAGGAAAGAAGCAAGGAAGAACTCTTTAGCTAAACATTAAGCTTTTCACAATATAGTTCTAACCTTCTTTCCAGATATTTTTCATATTTTTCTTCACACAATCTACATTTCAAGCAAACCATACTATTAACTATTCTCTTATCGTTTTCCATTGTTTCCTATTTCTATCTTTATTTAGACGATTCTCTCATTCCAGAACAGACTCCCATTGTTGAAATCCTTACCATCTTATAAAGCTCCACCCAATGTTTCTTTTTCCAGGAAGTCCTCCCTTAAGTTCTATTGGGGTAAATATTACCCCAATTACTTTCTTCTTCCATGTTTCTATTGCTGGATTTCTCCTTTGACCTTATCATATTCTACTTTATGGTATATGTATTTGTGAAAAGCCTTTACAACAGTGCCTGGCAAATAAGAAGCACTATAAAAATGCTGACTGCTCTTATTTCATTAGCAGAAATAGCAGCAGCAGCAGCAGCATTATTAGTTCCACTGTATTTACTCCTTGTTAAACTCCATCTGGAGAACTTTGTTCACTTGTAAGTACCTTAGTTTAATAAGAATGATGACAAGTAGAAAAGTGTTCAAGAAGAGCAGTCATACTGGGTAAGGACCAGTTAAAGGAAGTAGAGATGTTCAAGTGTGGAGAAGTCTTAGAGGAGAAATGGAGATTTTTTTTTGTTATTTCTTTAAAAAAAATATCTAAAAGTGTGACTTAAGGACAAGAAACTAAATTAAAGTTCTAACTTAGAAAAGACTAAGAGCAATGAGTAGAAATTTTAGATTGACAAATTTTAGCTGAATGTAAGTTTTTTTTTTGTTTTTTGTTTTTTTTTTTAAATAATTAGAACTATTCAAAATCAAATGAACTGCTCAAGAAGGCAGTGGATTTGCAGAGGTCTGCACACCCTCCACTGGATAAATTATAACATGACTATTCCCAGGGTATCTTGTATGTAATTGTTATGAGGAGCAAATAAAATAACCTAAGTAAAGTACTTCATATACTTTAAAGTTCTTTATAAATGTTATTACTGTTGCTTATTATTATTACCAGCTGTGTGAACTTAGCAAATCACCTATCCTCCATGGTCCTCAGTTTTCTTATTTGATAATGAAAGGCTTGCATTTTACAACTTCTTATGCAACTCTAAGATTCTATGATCTTCCCAGTTCTCAAAGTATCACTCACACACACACACACACACACTCTCTCTCTCTCTCTCTCTCTCTCTCTCTCTCTCTCTCTCTCTCTCTGTCTATCTATCTTAACACAATGCAAACCAGGGAGAAACAGGAGAAACAAGAATCCAACATGAGTGAGACCCTATTTGAGCAGTTTCATGGAGTGAGTTCTAAGCAGAGAGATTTTTTTTTCCTTATATTTATTTTCTTTCTTCCCCCAAGGACTCCATTGTCACAATGATTCACTTCACCCTAACTATTATTCTCCTTCCTGATCTTTCTCTATTTGACCTTTCAAACTTCAATCATCTCTCAAAGGGCACACATCATTACCTCTATTCCTCACCATGTTTCTCTAAGTGATTCTGAAAAGAATATAGGCTCTTATCAACCTCCATCACTACTAATTAACTCATTATCCGTCCCTAGCCCTTTCACTCAGTCTGGCAATGGCAATCTTCCTCACTTGGGTACTCATCATCCCACCATTCATCACTTGAAGATTCTTATTTACTTTTAATATTTTCCTTATGGTCCTATCAGCACTTCCTCTCTCTTCTTCTAACACCTACCCCACCTTATTACTGAGGCATTTGGTATTTAAAACTTTTCACACAATCTGGCTTCAGTCTTTCTTTTCAGACTGTTTCACATTATTTCTCCTCACATGCTTATTGTTCCACAAAACTGGGACCTGCCGCCTAGCCTTTGCATTGCCTATTTCCCATGCCCAGTAATCACTTTCTTATAAGCTTTGCCTCTGGGAATCTCTAGCTTATATCAGGGCTCAGCGGGAGTGCTGTCTTGTCCATATAAAGGTTTTCCCAATCCTGTCAGGAAGTAGCTTTCCTCATGCTCTCCTGCCCTCTCCCTGCCTTGGCTTCCCTAAGTCTTTCTTTCCCTCCCTATGCCTCCTTCTTTCTTTTTCCCCTTTTCTCTCTTTCTCTCCCTTCCCCTTTCTCTGTTTCATTCTTTTTCTTCCTCCATTTCTCTCTCCCTCTTTTCCTTCCTCCCTTTCATTTTTGCCATCTTTATTTCTTCCCTCATTCTGTCTGTCTTTTTGTCTCTCTGTTAGTCTCTGTCTGTGTCTCTCTGTCTGTCTCTGTGTCTTTCTCCCTTTCTTCCTTCCTCCCTTCTTCCCTCCCCCCTTATCTCTTTCCCTCAGTCCTTCTCTTTCTTTCTTCTCTCCATCTATTTCTCTTTTTGACTTTCTCTTTTTTCTCTCTCCCTCTCAATCCACATATACACGTATCTGTGTATGTGTCCTATCCAGCCCTTCCTTCCCAAAACAGAATGGAAGGTCCTTGAAGAAAAAAACTATTTTCTTCTTGCTTATACTAAGCACAGCAGCTGGAAAATAAGAGATATTTAATAAATGCTTATTGAATAAAGTAAAATAATTCTTGCCTTTATAGTTGAATCTGTTGCTTCTTTTTTTTTCAATCCTATTTCTTTCAGACAATGCTATCATTGTTTATGACATATTAATGAAAAAGTTCTAGACTCGGAATCAACATGCTTGCATTCAAGTTCACATGATTATCATGAACTCATAGTGTGATGGTGGACAAGTCACTTAAGTGCTTTATCCTGTATTTCTTTACCTGTAAAAATGGGAATAACATTTCAAAGGACTTCTGAGAATATCAAAGCAAATGAGTGCATACTGCTTGGCAGAAAGATCCATGGATTTGTGCTCAGAAGGTCTAGATTCAAATCCTCATCTATAAAGTGAGTCAGAATAGTACCTCAATGATCTTTCCTAATTCTAATTCTAATCTTGGCCTGTGCTACATTAATATAAAATACTATATAACTTGATTATTAATATATTAATCTATTACATTATATATAATAGATTAATATAAAATAGTATATAACTTAAGTATCAAGAGATAGTATGCACAGAGAAATTTCAAAATTGAAAACCACAAACACTAAGAGACTTGTCCACTTTCACAGAACTATTAATAAAAATCATTATCATCACCACCGCCATCACCACCATCATCATCATCATTTATACAGAATGTTAAGTCTTACAAAGTGCTTTCCATAGATTATTTTATTCGAGCCTCACAACAACCCTACAAAGTAGGCACTTTTAAAAATAATCAAGTCTCCCTTCTTCCTGAATGTAAAATATTTCTGTGAATCAATTTTCCCTCAAGCTACTCCTGAATCCACCAAAAAAGTACTAGGAAAGTAGCAAATTCCAGAATGCGCTTTCATTGTTGTTTGAAGTAACAAGACCTCCAGAACTAAGTGAATTCCATTGATACACAGATTGATAATCTATTAAGCTTAAATGACTACTTTATTCTAAGCCATTATTTTCCTTTGGATAACCCCTGGTGCTATGAACATAATAGACCATATCAGATACTTGGGAGCCATTACATATTTGAAGTTCATCATTTTTACTTCATGACTGATAAACTTTAATGAAAAAGGTCAGGAGGGCCTAGAAAGTAGATACTAGGTCAATATAAACTCCATACTTATACATTAAAAATTGAACTGTATTTTCAGCATGGAAAAGGAAATTCAGAAATATAAAATATTGGTCTGAGTGGTACCTCGAGAAAGAATTACTTAAAAACTATCTTTTAATGAAAAATAAACAACCCAAGTTGTTTAATCAATTAGATTGTAATTAATAGTGTATTAATTAATAGATGTAAATAAGTTAACCAAGGACAGGGGTTCCTTTGTTCTTATTTTTCTGTTTCTGGTGCCCAGCATAAGTCTTGCCACATTTGAATGAGTCCCATGATTTTATTGGTCTAAGGAACTTCTGATGAGGAATCTCCTTCTAGCAAGCAGATTGACAAAGTTCTGAAACCACTAATTTTAGTTATATGAAAACTAAGAGCGTTATTAATTTGCCCATAGTCATAGAATCAGAGGCTATCCTTGAACCTGAGACTTCCTGACTTTTAAGGCAGCTTTCTATCTAATTTGTTATGATGATTCTAAGGAACATATCAAATGCTTATTGAATTGAAATAAATTAATTTTGGATAAATTGCTCTTGTCACTAAACCTGAACCTTTAGGGACTGATCTCATTGCTATGTAGTGTACACAAATGGGGCCTGCAGTGGAAAGAAAGAATTAGTAGCACCAGCTAGGCCTAAGAAAAAGCCTAAAGCATTTACATCCAGAATAACTTGACTCTTCCCCATGATACAGCCCTCAAAAGTTTGAGGAGACTGATTAGATATCCTCAAACCATCCTGTATTCAGTTTAAATATAGCCTATATTACAAGACCCTTTTGATTTTCCTCATTAAACCTAGATGCAACCATATGTAGTATAATGGAATTAGTACTGGTTTCAGTGGTCAGATCCTGAGTTGGAGTCCTAAGCTAACTTAGAGATAGCTAGATGGTGCAGTGGATAAATCACTGGGCTTGGAACATGAGAATCAAAAAGATTTAGATTCAAGTTCAATTTCAGACACTAGACAAGTTACTTAACTTCTATTTTACATGCCTCATATTCTTCATCTATAAATTAAGGATAATAATGGGACCTAACTCCCAGTGTTTTCATGAGGATCAAATTAGATAATATTTGTAAAAAATTTAGTACAGTTCCAGGCACAAAATAGACACTTTAAAAAGTTTTCTTCCTTCCTTTATTTTTTTCTCTGAGTTGGGAAATCATACACTTTCTCTATATTTGACTTGTGCAGACTAGACTCTTGATCTCTGAGTTTCTTTCTATCTTTACACGTCTGATCCATCAACTACTGAAACATGTTGGGTTTACTAGAGCAGTATAGCATTAAAGTACATTGTCCAAGGACTATTTAAAAAGTGTTATCAGTTGGGAGAGATGGCACTCAAAAGCAAAAAACTTTTGAGGAGTGACAGGGTGAAAGGAAAGAGAGAAAAGAATAAATGGAGCAGGGGTGAATAAAATGGAGGAAAATGATACTAGTAATCATAATTTGGGGGAAAATGATGCCATTTTTGGCAAAATAAGTGTCATTTCCCAATTGATAAATGATGAAAAAATATGAATACTTTTCAGATAAAGCAATCAAAACTATCTATAGCTATATGAAAATTTGCTCTAATTCACTATTGATTGGAGAAATTTAAATTAAAATAATAATAAGGTACTAACTTATACCTATTAAACTGGCTAATAGTACAGAAAAGGAAAATGTTAGACAAATGTTAGAGGGGATATGGGAAAATTGAGACACTAATGCACTGTTGGTATAGTTGTGAACTGATTCAACCATTACGTAGAACAATTTGGAATTATGTCCAAAGGATTATAAAATCATGCAGATCCTATGATCTACCAACACCATAAGGTCTGTATTTCAAAATAAATAAATAAATAAAATAAAAAAGGAAATAAAAAACGTATTATCAGTGATGTGGATGAAAACAGAGATGGCATTCTTAGAATAAACATGATGGAGATGTCCAAGTCATATGAGCAACAAAATAGAAGACTACATATCTTCTCTTTATTCTACATGATCTCTCAAACCTCTCCAAAACTTTAGGTGCCAAAGATAAGGAAACTCCTGATACCTCCATTTTTAGATAAAAATCTAAAAGAAGTCAAATAAATAAAGGAAATTGAATCAAATAAATCATGTGCTGAGCTCATCCTCTCTCACCTCTCTTTGGCAGAGAGGTGAACCCAGGGGCTTGAATCCTGTGTTTGGAACAAAACTTAATCTCCCACCCCATCCTCTTTTCTTCCCTCCCTATTTTCAATACCATAGAGACCCTCCCAGTTGTGGAAGTGCTTAGGCCACATGTGACAGACTGTACCAATGACAGCCCTTCATAAAGAAAAGCCTGCTGAGGGTCTTCACAGAAAGTAAAATGGCATATCCACCCCATAGCACCATTGCTGCAAATCTTTGAACTCCAGCTCCAGCTGATGGAGTATATAACCCAAGAAAATCAGCTCTCTGAATTGCCAGTGCCAGGTCAAAAAACTAAAGAACCAAGCAGTGGGGCAAGACTCCAAAACAATCCCCAGAGTGGGGAGGGAAATAGGAGAGAGGTATAACACTCCATTAAGCCTGAGGGAAAGAGCTCAACATCCAACTGGACCAGTATAAGAAGAAATAGTTAAGACACTTGGAGATCCAATTCTCCAAAGATATTACTATCAGAAGGGATGGAATTGAAAATGAAGAAAAATGGGAAATCTGTGGGAGTGCAGCAGAGACTGAAATTACAAAAGCTCTTAAAAAGAAGGAAACTCAAATACTTTGAAAATAAGCAGATACATTAATCGGGAAAACATTAACAACAGAAGAAAATACAGCCTCCAACATAGTTTAAGCATCTATGAATAATATTGCAAAATAACGGGAAATGATTGAACAATTGGGACATAGGATCTTATGGAATATGAAGAGAAGATAAAACCACAACATACTGTTCCTGGGTAGTAGAAAAGAGAAAAAAATTAATGAGAAATAAAATTTATAGCCTTCAGGACAAAAACAATGGGCAGAATAGGGAAAGCTGGAAGCTGTGATGGCAAGACGTATAGCCTTCAGGACAAAAACAATGGGCAGAATAGGGAAAGCTGGAAGCTGTGATGGCAAGACTTAACCAAAGTAAAAACAAGAGAGAACAATAAATTGGTTCTGCAAATACATAGAAATGAAGGGTAGTCTAGAAGAAGTGAGGCAAAAAAATCCCCAATATTAAAAGAATATTTGTTCACTATACAAGCAAAACATATTGATCTGAAAGATAGAATGCAAAGACAACGTAAGGATAATAGATCTCTCAGAAGAACATGACAGAACAAAAAACTGTAACATATTAGTGAAGAAAATAATAGACTAAAACTTCCTAGAATTTCTGAACATAAGAAATAAAATAAAAATTGAAAGAATTCATAGGTCATCTCCAGGGAAAAACAACAACAACAAGGTTGCAAATTCTAAGACAAATAGTGGTTAAATTTAACAATTCTGTTAAGAAACAAGTTCTGAAAGAAATCAAATGAAAAACCTTCAAATACAAAGGAAAAGAAATACGAAGAACATAAGATTACTCTGTACCCAACAGAAAACATAGGAATGAATAGAATAATATATTCCCAAGAGCAATGGAGCTCAAGATACAGCAAAGGGTGACCTATCCTAAAAAGCTTAACTGAAAATGAAAAAAAAAATGTATGTTCAATTATTAAAGAGTTGTTTAAAACATGTTTAGAGAGAAAACCAGAACTGAAGAGATTATTTGCCTCAAACAAAAGAAATGTACAAGGAGTGAATAAATGGAGCAGTCATGGAGAGCAATAGCAACAGAATGGTAGTAGAGAGCCTAATAGGAAGCTTCTTTCTAAATATGTACTAAGAAACAGGGGGAAAGTTGGAAGTCAGAATGAAGAGGTGAGCTTGGAACATTATGAACATCCGTGTTAAACATATGGTCATCTCAATACATGCAGAAAAAGCCTTCAACAAAGTATGTTATTCTATACTAAAAACTTTAGACAGTAAAAGCATAGAGGGTCCTTTTTTAATATCGCAAAAAGCATCCATCTAAAACCAAAAGCAAGCATCTTATACAGAATGTTATTCTAGAACCTTTTCTAATACATTTGATGGTGAAGGAAAGATGTCTCCTCACACCATTATTATTTGATATAGTACTGGAAATGACAATAACAGCAATAAGACAATAAAAAGCAAGTAAAGGCATAAAGAGAAAAAGAGAAAATAAAACCATTTATATTTGCTGATGATATGATAATATATTGGAAAAATTAAGGGAATCGGCAAAAATACTCATCGAGACAATAGCTTCGACAAAGTTGTAGGGTAGAAAATAAATCTTCAAAATCAATAGCATTTCAATAAAATTTTAAAATCATAAGAAGCAACAATATAAAGGGAAATTATATTTATATAACTACAAAATGCATAAAATACATGGCAATCAACCTCTTTAAGCACCCAACTAACTTGTATAGATTGAATTATAAAATAATCCTTAAAGAAATAAAGAAAAATTTTAAATATAGTAATATTCAGTATTGATGGCTTAGTAATACAAATATAAATTTTAAAATAACAATACTGCAAAATTAATTTTTATTTTTAATTCTATAATAATCAAATTATAAGGGAGAAACATTATAGGACTTAAAACAATAACACATTTTTTTTGAAAAACAAAAAAATCCAGTATATGATGAAAATAAATAGGAATAAAAAGGGATTATCACTCAAAATCTCAAACTATATTATAAAGTATCAGTCCCTAAAACTATCTGATGTTAGTTTAAAAAATACTTATAGTATCACTTTTTTAATAGCTAAGAAGTGGAAACAAAGTAGAAGCTCAACAGTTGGGGGATAGCTAAATAAATTTTGGCATATGAATATTACTCTAAGAAATTATGACTAGCAGGAACAGCTAGTTGGTGTAGTGGATAGAACACCAGTCCCAAAGTTAAGAGGCCCTGAGTTCAGAGCTGACCTCAGAAACTTAATATTCCTGTCTGTGTGACCCTGGGCAAGTCACTTAACCCAATTGCCTTAGCAAAGAAAAGAAAAGAAATTGTGGACAGCTAAGTAAGCATAGTAGACAAAGTACTGAGCTTGAAGTCAGAGAGATTCATCTTCTGAGTTCAAATCTGGTTTCAAATACTTATTAGCTGTGTGACTAAGTCACTTAACCCTGTTTGTCTAAGTTTCCTCTTCTGTATAATGAGCTGGAGAAGAAAGAAATGGCAAGATACTCCAAGATCTTTGTCAAGAAAACCCCAAACAGAATCACAAAGAGTTGGACCCAACTGAACAATAACAATAAGAAGCCTCATGTGTGGTGGATATAGAGAAGCATGGAAAGATCTGTGTGAATTGATGCAGAGTATAGCAAGCAGAATCAAAAAAAAAAAAAAATGATATGCACAGTAACAATGGAAATGATATGATGACATACCCAATACCCATATTCAAAAGTGAATGTAACAAAATTGTAAAGATCAATCAGGATTCAGATGAAGAGATATGAACAGTCATCCCCAACACAGTGCTTTGTGGAGTGGGAGGTCACAAATGTTATACATTGCATAGGGGCTTTCTCAAGGTATTGATCAATTGTGAGCAGTTTTTTAAGGTTGTTGTGGGCCGCAGATGCAGATGAGATAATAAATAAAAAGTACTTTTCAAGCATTGATATATTATGTGAAAGTCATTTATTGAACTATTCCACCCTTCATATCTTTTTAGTAAATGGAATTTAGATAAAAAATGTTTGTCACATTTTCCTATCACTCTTTCTATGTTTCGATGTTACCTTTTCTCCATCACTCTCTTAAGTCTGGACAATCAATAATACAATCAATTAATGTTTGGCAATTTATTACATAGGTTCATAAAATAACATTTATATTTAAATGAAGGTAGCATGTAAGCTCCTTTCCTGGAATCTTGCCAAATAATATCTTGTTGACAACTCCAGTAGCAGACAATATGATAAGGGGAAAATAGACCCTCCTTCCTTCACTTGCACAATATTAATATCTTCCACTGGATCTCTATGTTCTGAGAGTGTGTAGGGAAGAACAAAGGGGCCAAGGTCTTCTCAGACCCAAGTCACCTGTTTACAGATCCAAGGGTCCTTCTACTATACCACACTACCTCTTTCTCAACAAAGGCGTTCACACAATTTGGTGACTCTTCCAGGAAGGGATACAACAGGAACTAGCTCTAACGGAGCTCAGAAGAGTCTTTTGTTCAACTTTCAATGTGAGCATTTGCACCTCAGAAATCTGCAAAGACTACAAATCAGGTTTTGATTGTATTATTGATTGTCCAGACTTAAGAGAGTGATGGAGAAAATTGTAATAATGTGGATTAAATTTTAAAATGTGTTCTGCACACATTTTTCCCCTTGAGAGCTTGCTTTTAAACATTTACTAGCATATCTCTGCTTCCAGGGTATTGAATAGATAAGAGAATAGATCATAGCTACAGGATTTGAAGGGACCTCAAAAGCCATCTAGTCTACCCCAAACCTCTTTAAAAAATGAGAAAACTGATGTCCAAAAAATTAAGTGACTTTCCCTCACAGAAAGGAACATTAGAGTCAGGATGATAATAATTCATTCATCAACATAGCATTTTAAAACAGTAACCCTATCAAGTAAGTAAAATGGGCACTATTATTTCCATTTTAGAAATAATGAAATCCAAAAGTTTAAATTGCAGCATCTTAGACACATGATAAGAATGAATCTCAATCTAATATCTTATTTTTAAATTTGTATTATTTGTTTTTAACATTATTTTTTTAATTTTGTCTTTCATATTCTCTCCTTTCATCTGAATCCTATCCCACCCATTAAAAAGTCAAACAATACGATGTTAATTATACATGTGAAATCATATTATCCACATATTATTAAAAATATAGATAAATGAAGCAATAAAAATATATTTTAATTTGCACTCAGAGTTCATCACTTCTCTTTCTGGAGGTAGACAGCATTTTTCCATCATGAGTGCTTAAAAATTGTCTCAGATGATTGTATTATTCAAAGTAGTCGAGTCTTTCACCATTACAATATTATTGGTACTATGCGCTAAACTCTCTTGGCTTTTTTCACTTCATTTTCCATCAGGTCACATAGGTCTTGTCATTTTTTTTTCTCTCTGAAACCACCCTTCTTCATTATTTCTTTACCCATCATGATCACACACCACAACATGTTCAATTGTTCAACAATTGATGAGTATCCCTCCAATTTCCAATTCTTTTCCAAAGAGTTGCTATAGACATTTTTGTGCATGCAGATTTTTTTCCCTTATTTTTGATCACTTTTTGATACAAAACTTAGGAGTAGTATTATTGTTGCATCAAAGGGTATGTACAGTTTTATAGCCCTTTGGGTAAAACTCCAGATTGCTTTCCAAAATGTTTGGAGGGGTTCATTACTCCACCAGCAATTCATTAATATATATCTATTTTCCCCTCATTCTCTCCAGCATTTGTCATTTCTTACAGATATGAGGTAGTACTTCAGAGTTCTTTTAAATTACTTTTCTATGATCAATAGTGAGTTGGAGCATTTTTGTGTGACTATATATATCTTTGAATTCTTCTTCTGAAAACTACTTGTCCATATCCTTTGATTATTTGACAACTGGGGAAAGACTCTAATTTTCAAAATTTGACTTAGTTCTCTATATATTTGTGAAAAGAAGCCTTTATTAGACAAACTTGCTATCAAGTTTTTTTTTTCCCATTAATTATGGTGTCTTTTATCAAAATGTGGTTCCCCAGATGACTTCTTCTAATTAGGTTTTTTTGTTTTGTTTTATTTTGTTCTGGAGCAGCAAGGTGGTGAAATAAAAGAGTGTCCTACCCGAAGTTACAGAGACCTAAGTTCAAATCCATTCTTAGACATTTACTATGTGACCCTAGAGAAGTAATTTAAGTGTATTTGTCTCTATTTCCTTATCTATAAAATGAGTTGAAAAAAGGAAATGGCAGATAACTCCAATGCCTTTGACAAGAAAATCCTACAAATGATTACAAAGAATTGGTCAGAAATGAATGGATTTTTTGGGGGGGGTTCCCTTTTCTTTCTCTGAAATCATGGTTGCTACAAGCACCTTTTATTCTTTGGCTGAAGCATGAGATTCTGCTCCAGCCCTTTATTTTAATTCTCTTTGTGTCTTTCTATTTCAAATGTATCTCTTTTACACAACAAATTGTTACATGCTCTCCTATATTTCTCATCCCATTACTTTCCTATCTTCCTATTGGGAAAGATGGATTTCTGTACCCAACTGAACGTGCATATATTTTCTTCCTTCTTTGAACCAATTCTGCCAAGATCAAGTATTCCCCACTCCCCTAATTTTGTTCTCCACTGAAAAAACTCTTCTTACATATCTCTTTTATAATGAAAGAGTATTCTATTCCCCATTCCACCTCTCTCTTCTCCTGTATCCCAATACTTTCATCTTTCTCATTTCTATAATTTTTAAGAAGATCCTAACATAATTGCAATGCTTTCTCCTTTCTGGTTCCTTGAAATAGTTTTTCCTTGAACTCCTTGAACTAAGAATTCTGGAATTTTGCTATAATATTTCTGAGAGTTTTCTTTTGGGGATCTCTTAAATGAGGTATCTGGTAGATTCTTTCAATTTCTATTTTACCCTCTGGATGACATCAGGGCAGTTTTCCTTGATAATTTCTTGAAATATATTGTCTAGGATTTTTTTTTTGGCCATAGATTTCAAGTAGTCGAATAGTGTTTAAATTATGTCTCCTCAATGCTTTTGTCCTATAAGAAATGACAAACATGTTGATTTTAGAAAAGCCTGGAAAGATTTACATGAACTGCTGAGTGAAGCAAGCAAAACCAGGAAAACATTGCATACAGCAATAGCAAGATTTTGTGATAATCAATTATGATATATTGGCTCTTCTCAATAATTCACTGATTCAATATTATTCCAATAGACTTTGGATGGAAAATGCCATCCACATACAGAGAGAGAACTATGGAGATTGAATACAGGTCAAAGCACAAGATTTTCACTTTTTTTCTTCTTTTTTTTGGTAATTTTTACATTTTTGTTCTGATTTTTCTCTCCTAATGTGAGACATATGAAAATATGTAAAAAAAATGAATGTATATGGATAACCCGCCCAAAAATAGAATAAATAAATAAATAATATATTTCCTCAAGCTATTTTCCAGGTTAATCTTTTTGTTTGTTTTAAAGAGATATTTCACATTCTATTTTTTTTTCATTATTTTGATTTTTTTGACATATCAAAATCTCATGGAGTCACTAGCTTCCACTTGATCAATTCTAATTTTTTCAGTATTATTTTGTACTTCTTTTTTCTATTTTGTCAATTCTTGTTTTGAAGTTCTTTTCTTCAGTGAAGTTTTGTACCAATTTTATGATTAGACCAATTCTATTTTATAAGGTATTTTCTTCAGTATTTGCGTACCTCCTTTACCAAGCTGTTAATTATACTTTCATATTTTTTAATGGCTCTCACTTTTTTCTTAACCTTTCCTCTACGAATTCTTTCTTGTCTTGAATTCAATTAGCATTTTTCTTTGAGACTTTGCTTCTAGCTATTTTCACATTGTTGATACCTTTTAAGTTTATATTGTGGTTTTCCTTGTTATCATAGAAAATTTTTACGATCCAGTTCTTTTTGTTGTTGTTATTTTCTCCTTTTCCAGTCTATTTTTTCACTCTGTACTTTATGTTAAAGTTTTACACTACTCATCTAGGATCAGGGAGGCCATATATCCAGCATTGGATTTTTTTGTGATGCTATTTTCAGAACTAGTTCTGAAGTTTGCAAGTTGGTGTGGTATTATACTAGAAGAAGTATGGTTACTGCTCTTCTGGTCCATGCCCTGGTTTTTGTCTAAGAAGGGCTCTTGCTCTCTTGCAGACTCATGTATTAATGTTCCTATTGATCCCAGAACTGTTACCAGAAATACTTGTGAGCAATACAGTTGCCAATCAGTGCCAGCTACACTCAGTGCCATCAAAGTGTTCCCTGTAATCTTGTTCTCATCAATTGTGTTCCCCCCTCCCTTATTTTCTCTGGATTGAGAGCACCAAAATTGCTATTGCTGATGGCACTACTTTTTTGGGGGGGATTGGGGGGTAGAGGGGAGGATTGTTTGTATAGACTTTAAGCCTGAAAGGCTTAAGAAACAGTCCCTGAAAGGTAACTCAA